>NC_056740.1:48555421-48572921 GCF_019279795.1 Protopterus annectens | reverse complement strand
AGTGATGAAACTTTGCAGTGGTAAGAGTCAGACTTGGAACACCACAAGCACTTGAGTCTCAAGCAGTTGAAAACCATAGTCGTGATGCCAGGGACTCAAACATGTTGAAACTCGTGTAGGCTGCTGCTTGCATTTGAACTTGAATATGGAGTTCGATTAAACCACCATGGGGGGGGGGGGGAGTTTAGGGATAAGATGAGGGAAGGGAGTTTTAGGGATATGAAGGTTGAAGGGAGTTTTAGGTTTAGGGAGCAGGAAGAAAGTTTTAAGGTTAGGGAGTGATCTCAGAATTTAGTTTTAGAAAGGGGTTTGAAGTTTTAGGTTTAAGGAGAGATCAAGGAATTTAGGATTAAGAATGGAGATGTGAGTTTAAGGGTAAAGGGGTGAGGACTCAGGTAGGGATCTGGGTGGCAGTTTCTGTTCTGGTAGGGCTATCCAGCATTACAAGATAGGATGCTGCAAGAAATAAATAGAAACAGTAGGCTGGGCTAGTGGGAGTTCAAGTACTTGCACTTTTGAGCAAGTTATACTGAGCAAGTGTGTCATTAGCTGCTAACATGCGATCAGCTGTAGAAGGCTCATCAGACTGTATTGCCTGTACCAGCATTTTAAAAACATATTCATCACACTAAATACCTAGTTATCACTGATTAATTTCAAATTTCTGTGCCGGTTTTAACCTTTATTGCTGTTTTACTTTGTAATATTTTAATGTTATCTGTTTAAGGTGGATATATATGCACATATAATTTTATTTACTAACTGAATAAAATCCATTAGATCTTAAGCAACACTTATCAAAGAAAATGTAAGGAGACTCATAATAAAATTAAGTATTACAGGTTGGTAATAGAGACATTTATTTATTTATAATAAACTCATATATAGAATAAATAGATAAATATCATTTAGTAAATATCTCTGCTGCATTGTGATGCTGATATGTTTAAAGCTGATATATCTCCAGTATATCCACAAAGTGGGCACTGATGAATTTTGATGCACTGTCTTTTGTTGGTCAACATTTGTTTCTTGTATACTTTGAATGCAAACAGTGTTGAATTCTGCTGTACTACATATGTGTTGTTAACATATCTGAAAATGAACGCATTGCTACACATATCATTGATCACTGCTTACTACTCCTGTATTCTGACAAAGTCATTTTATATACGTGAGCATAAATACTGGCAGTTAAGTTTAAACTGTCTCGGAAAAAGGATTTCACTTAAAAAGAGAAAGCTGATTAGTCATGCAGAATTCTAAAATGCCACATAAGTATAGCGATACTCTAATAAAAATATGTTTGTAAAACTGTTATGAAATCCAATTGCCCAACTGGCAAAAACAAAAACAAAATGCTTATATTTTCTGAATTGCTGATTAACAAGAAAGTGAAAAAAGTAAATCCAACGTATGTGTAGCTTCTGCAAAGAACTGCAGCAGCAGTTCATTTTCTTGAGTTCCCTAAACATTAAATGCAGAAGTCTGAAGTCTGCAGTAGCTTTTCAGATTTCATTAACTCTTGAGTTGCAGTGCTGCACTTCTGTAACATTGTTTTGTCATGTATTAAAACATGCCTTCACATATATCTGTAAGTAGATTTTACATTTTTAATCAATAAGCATGGATATTTCAGAATAAGTATTGCTAAGTGGCATGATTCTCCAATGAACATCTGCTTGTCCTGTTTCAGGCATGTATTTAATGTATCATGAATAAACAGCAGATCACAGTAGTCTGTGTCATGGATGGGGTAAAGAGGAAGAATCCAAAGACTTTCAATCAAAATATTTAAAAAAAGAAATTTCATAAGGTTATCTATATATCACATATAATATTTCTGCTGTACATGACATGTTTCCAGCAAACAGCTGCTCATAAAATCTGAGACAGCTACTATACATGAATGAATAAACAAACAAACAAATAAATAAATAAATAATTCTAGCGTATGCAAAAATTAGAGAGTAAGCTATGGCTATTCAATCCATTCTGAGAGATACAGAATGACAAGTAGATAAGGAATTTACAGAGGGAGAGCTGACTATTTAGGTACTATTCATAGTCCTGGGTGTCACACTTGCATAGCAGTAATCATTTAAGGAGATTCTTTAGAAATGTATACAGAAGTAATGCAAATGATTATCTCTGACTAAATTATGTGCTGGTCATTCACTTGATAAACTAACCTTCACCCCCTCCCCCAACCTCCACTCTGGCTAGGATGTGGTTCTTGACTGAGTTCAACCATCTTGTATGTGCAGTTAATATTGTGCAAGAAATGACTGTCTTATACAATTATCATAATAATACATATTTTCTGGCCTACACAAACAAAACATTTCCTTTGCAAAACTTGTTTGAATGTAGGTTCAACTAGTAACAAAGGTAATACCTACTGTAAATGAAATTATGTGTTACTGCAAATATTTTTGTGTATAAATAACATTTATCTACATGAAAAAGATAATTGTAAGTGTACTCATGCAGATGCACAACTTCGGTGGTGGTGCTGTGGTAGCATTGTCACCTCATGGCAAGACGTTGTCCCATTCAATTCTCAGCTAGAGCGTCTTCTGTGTGGAGGCATACGTGAATGGGGCGTGCCTTCGTTGAAGGTTGTGCATCAGGGCTGGTAACCCGGTACGTAAAAATCCACTACCAATCATTAGCGGACTGGAGTTCCGCTGTGGCGACCCCTAACCGGGAAAAAGCCGAAAGACACAAACAAACTCATGCAGATGCACAGCTGTATTTTGCAGACATATATAAAAATACTTACATATATTTACTTACTCATAAATAAACATTTGTATTCATACACAACATTCCATATTTGTATACACATGCAATTCTGTGTAAAGATATTCTTATGATTTATTTTGCATTATTATAACTTATGGATACATATTTGCAGTTATACATATTTCTTCTAGCAAAATGCAACACTTTTATAGTTTATTTTTAAATCTATGTTTGATGTGACTAGAAAAAAAGAAATACTATAGAACTCTGGCCTTCTCACTGTCACCTTATTTTCCCACTCAAGCAGCTGGTCAGGCCTACACTTCTGTAGGTCATCACACCTGTGTCAGTATTGGGTCCATTCATATCAAGGATGACAGGTGCACACCCAGCTCTTGCCAGATATCTGGTTTCTTCCAGTCTGACCATTTTACACACACTTGGATCTTATCCAGGTATGAATCCCTGTGAAGGTAGAGCATTACCTTATTCTCCTTGTCAGACCAGCTTGGAGTGTGGCCTTGTGCCTTCACAAGTTCTGCCTTCATTAGAAGTGCCAGTAGCAAAATGAAGAAAATGTGAATAAGGCTGTATTTCACAGGTTTAGAACCACTCCTTCTGGAGCGTGACATCCATACCTAGTTAACAAGAAAGGGCATTAGAACTGGTACTGTTATCACAGGCAAAGCTGTTTTACTAAAAATGCATTTTCGTTTACATGCTTTATAAAAGGAATGCATTTACACTTCATTTATATGGTGGATAAAATTCATTAATGAAATCATTATTTTTTTATCTTAATTATACATGTTGGTGCATCTATGATTGCTGCTCCTAGTTTTTTGAGTATTACACCTGATTGTCATGAAGGAATAATCCCTTTATACATTCTTCATCCAGATCCAGTGTAGCATTAGTATTTTTTTATGGGGTTTTGTTTATTTCTGTACAGAAATAAATATTCCTGTGTGTGTCAGTATCAGGTTTTAGTAAATATTGACTGATTTCAGGTGATAAGATGTTGTTGGATGGGCAGGGATTATGCTTCATGGTTGTGCAAACTCACATGCATATGATTCCATTTTATCTTTTCTAAAGATTGCCAGGTTAGAGAATAAAAGCTTTCCGTGCATTCCTGCAGCACTCTGGGGATTGCTGGGACTGTTGTGGATTCTGCTACTATTCCCAGCCCATTCTTATGAACCTGAGGCCATGTTCATGACTAGCAGATAAGTTGCGCTACACATTTGTGTATTGCTGCATTTCATAGAGATAAGTATAAACGTTGCTAATTTGCATACAAAATGTATAATTGACTTAGAACTTAATAAGTGGAACACCTCCATATTAACTTGTGATTGCTCAAATTAGGTGGCAAATCACTTAGGAAACTGCCAATTTTTTAAAATAAGCAAAACTAATAGAAATATTGCAAATTAATGTGAAACTGTTCAAACTGATGTTAGATTACTGAGTTTACTTGAGATGTTTGCTTTACTGATATGATGGAGCAAATTAGAATGAGAAGTTAATATTATAAAACTGTCATTTGTAAATGGAAATTCATCATAGCAGCAATAGAAACGCATAATGATCACTGAGAAAGATGCATTTTTGCTGTCATTTATTAATTATTGTGCACACATGGTAGAAACTCAGTGATTTAATTGTGAATTACTGACATGCCAAGGATTTCTTTACATGTGTCTTTACTGGGACATTTCTGAATGTCACTGCTGAATAAAAAAATGACAATATTTTTAATACACGAAAGTTGTAGGGAAAGGATGAATCTGTTAACAAACTGCTTGCCTTATTATTGTGAATGTATTCATGATAGTGGAAACTTTAGTTCAACACAATCTCACTCTGCATGTGTATATAATTATGGATTTTGTGTCATCTAATTTTCTTTTTTTCTGAGGATGTCAGGCATGCTTTCGTTGAGTTGTTTGATGATTTCATCAAAGTGTTTTTGTATGATTGGGACAGTAATGATATAAAACCAGGGATCAAGGGAAAGAAAGGATAACGTTAGTCATAAAAAGGGCCACGGGTCTTTAGGATGTACGGAATATGTATTTTTGGAAAAGGTGGGATCTCAAACAAGCTGGGAGTGCAAAAGCCTACAATCAAGTGGTTATGGATATAAATGCAGTTGGTGGAAGGAACTGCACATTAACACAGTGCAGGTGGAGGGCAAATGGTATGTTATTTTTATTTATTTATTTATTTATTTATCTTTGGGTAATACCCATTTTCAGCGGCGACATTGGGAGAAAAGCTCCATTTGCTTACACTGCATTATATTAAGTTCCAGTCAAACATGCAGTAGTTATATTTCTATTTACATTTATACACAAACAGTAGTTACATTTACATGTATACATTGTAAGATTTTACAGAGGTGGAAGTTACTAAAGAGAAAGAACACGCAACTTAATGTATTGTACAGGCAGCAGTTATGTATAAAAATTGTTTTGTCATTTCAGTAAGACATTGATAATATTATGTTTAAGGAAGTATTTGGGCAGTATTGTACAGTGAAAAAGTTTTAACCCTATGATGAGCATGTACAGGACCAGGACTGGTTAAGATGTTGTTGAAACAGTTATTTAAAACTACTGAGTTTATTGGAGAGTTTTATTTGCATGGGATACTAGTCCAGAGTTTAGCAATGTATTGGGAGTAGAGCAAGTCTCCTACAACATTATTTGAGTTATTTGTAAGTAATAAGAATTTGTTGCTAGAATGGAGGTCCCTTGCTGGACAGTAGGGTAGTAATGCGTTTTGAAGTCTAGGGCATTTTTCTGGATGATGAATGAGTTTGTGTGCTGTAGTCAGTTGTGAATATGTTAGACAGTTGTGCAGTTCATGCCAGTTTAATTGCTTTAAGCTAAGACAATGGTGGGTCCTATGAAGGAGACTGGTGGCAAATTTAGCTGTTTTGCTGTAGCAGGATGTAAGTTTCTTTCTTTGAGTATTGTTTATGTTTGTTAGGATAGGAGTGGCATGTAAGGCACTCAGCAGTTAGAAGGTGGTGTCTAGACTTTTTCATGCAGTATCTGTAAGGAATCCATATGAAGGAAGCCTAGTTTCTGATGTGTGGATTTAATGGTGTGCAGTATATGGTGGCCATATTTGACATTATCATCTATTAGAATGCCTAGAAGTTTACTGTAAGTTACAGTTTCAATGACAGTATTATTTGCCGACATTATGGTAAAAGATTACTTTTGATTTTAGCAACTTTCTGAATTGAAAAATATTAACTTAGTTTTCTTGGGGTTGAGTAGGAGGTTTGATTCTTTGAGCCAGGTTTCTACAGAGGAAAAAGATGTTTGGGTAATATCTTGCAACTTATTTATTGTTGAGCCCACACATATTAATGTTGAGTCATCTGCATACTGAACTAAACTAACATGATGAGTGGAGGTGTGGAGGTCATTAATAAATATATTAAATAGGAGAAGACCCAGGATAGAGCCCTGAGGGACACCTGAGTTGAAAGAATGAGTAGGCTTGTTGCCATTTAATGGCTTGTTGCCTTCCAGATAGGTAACTAAGGAACCACAACAAGGAGTATTGTGAAAGTCCTGTTGAGGAGAGTCAAACAATCCGTTGCTGTTGTAAGATAGTATCAAATGCCTTTGACAAGTCTAAGAATATTCTGGACACAAGCACACCATTGTTTCTATGTCGGTTTATAATATTGGTAAAGTGCAGTACAGCAGTAGTGGTGTTGTGCTGGGGTCTAAAGCCATGTTGTGTTTCTGAGAGCAGGTTATTTGAGGTTAGGTGTTGCATCAGTAGCATATGGATGCATTTCTATAATATTTTGGAGAAGAGAACTATGTTGTAAAGACTTTAAGGTTAATACTGCAACAACTCCTAGTGATTGATATGGCACTGTACCTTGTTACAATTGTAGCTGTTGCAGTAGTATTTGTAACTTGCTTTTAAACACCCTTCTGTGTATATTTCATACACCCAATAACTAAATACAAGTTTAATATAAGAGATCAAGCAACATGTAATACACCTTTAGTGGTATACCTGGGTACATTTCTGAGATGCACATGTTTCTATGTAGGAAAGTGCTCAAGAGGATTGAAAGATCGAATAATAGACCACAAGTCAGATATAAGGAGGAATGTACTAACAAATGCTGTGGCTAGACATATAAATGAATATGGCAACACACATGCCTTTAAATTCAAGGTACTGGAAGTTATTCAAAGGAATATAAGAGGAGGGGACATAAATAATAAACTAGATATTGCTGAGTATGGGTGGATTACTAGATTAGATGCTGACAAGTTTCCCAGTTTAAATAATATGATAACTATAAAGTCATATTTAGTGGCAAAGCAAATGCAATATAAATGACATGGGATTATGTCTTTTTAAAATGTTTGCATATTTCTTTTATTGTAAGTAACGTAATGTTTTACTTGATTAATGATTGCTAATTGAATTTGATATTTTATTAGCTGTCTGTGTCATGTGCTATTATGCAAAGAAGGGTATAAAATGTATAGTACTTTAAATGAATTGTAATGATGACTGAGGAAGGATGTTTCCTGAAAGCTTTTATCTTGTATAATAAATCAAGCATTTCTACTACTGCGGACTTATTATTCTAAGAATTTAGCAACAGTGTTCTTGGTGGTTTACTCTAGCTAACTCGCCTACATTGTATTTGCTGAAAGTTCTGTTTTTATACCAGTTTTTTTAGGATTTATCCCTTTTTATCATGATTTATTTTTGTTTCCTTTGTCAGCCATGGTACGAAGTTGGACTTTACTCTTTTATTATGTACTGGTACTAGGTTATTTAAGGTCTGTAAGAATACATTATTAAAGTGTTCTATAGCAGTAACTAGCAGCATTGTTCTAAATACATTCCAGTTATATTTTTTAGTGTTTCATTGCAAATATCTTTGCTGAAACTGATTGTATTTTGTATTTGATTATAGATAATATGTTTATCTAGGTTGTGGTGAATTCTAATAGCATATGTAGCTATGTGGTCATTTATGGTATCTGAGAGGCAGCCTACTTTTGTCAGTTTGTCTGGTTTGTTTGAAAGAGAGGCAGCCTACTTTTGTCAGGTTGTCTGGTTTGTTTATAAGAATCCAATCTGCTGTTGAGTGTCTCCCTGAAGTTTTATTGATTCTAGTAGGTGTGATTATTAATTGTTTGAAGTTGTACATGATTTTGGATTCAGTAGAGTAGTGGAATTTTTGAGTTGCCAGTCTATATTTAAGTCTCCAAGTATTATAGTTTCATGGTTAATTTCTTGGGATATCCAATACAGGATGCTTTCTGCAATATCGTTATTCCCTGGCAGTATATAAATTGCTGATAAACATATAGTTTTCTTATTGTTGATTTTTAGGAGTGCTATTTGTAGTTCAGCATCGTTAGATCTGGGTATTTTTTGTGGAAGTAAGGTAATGGTTAGGGAATTTTTATAGATGATTGCAACATTACCTGCACGCTTGTTTTGCTGTCATACCTGAGGATATTGTATCGGGGAGGGGGGGGGAGATCTCATTATTCTATATTTCTTTTTTTAACCAAGTTTGTAGCTATGATATGTCAGGAATGTATGTGGCAAGATAAGCATGTATGTCATGGATTTTATTGCACATACCTTTTAGTTTCATATTTAGTAAGTTGAGTTTGGATTATGTTTTTGCTGAGATGTATTACGTGACTGGTTTATTTTGGGGTTGGGAGTGATGGTTTTATGAACAGTGGGACCAGATTGGGGAGAATATCTCCTCTAATTTTTTGAACTGATATTTTGCAGAGGGAAGAGTGTGGCCAATTATATTTTAGTTTTTTTTTTGATATTTGATCATAAATTTGGATGCTTAGTTTTAAGTTATTTATAGGAAAATAAATCAGATGTGGTTTGTTTGTAGAGCTAGGGTGTTATGGAGAAATACAGGCTGGATAGCTGTTGATATTCTTTGTGAGGAATGGTTGAAGTCCTAAGTATTTGAAGGAGATAGATTTGATAATTGGTGATAAAGGCTAGTAAAGTGAGGACAGACTAAAATAATCTGACTTAGGGGCATCTTATTTAACTTGGGTTTTATCTTTGTTGTAAATTAGGATAAAATGTTAGGAGGGTAGTGAGTTGGTTGGAGAGATATAATTTGATAGTTATAGGAGGCAAGGATTAAGACAATTTGTGAGTGAGTCTTGGGTGGTAAACTAGAGTGGGTGTTACTATCGGGAGTAATTGTACTGATTGTTTTCCTACTGGAGGGAACTGATGGTATTGATTAGAGGAATATGTGAGTGGTACAATGGAAATATAAATGTAGAGTAAGAGGGGATGGGTTAGATTTGGGAGTAGCATAGGGGGTGAGCCTGAGCATTAGTGAGGGCAAACAAAGCAGGTTAAAAACTTGTCAAGAGATAGAGAAAACAATCACTGGCAATGTAAACAGCCACAAATCTCCTGGAAGATAAGTAAAAGGAACAATGCTGTTTAAAAGACCTCTGTGCTAGTAGATGAATGTCTTGGTTTTGTTGCTCTAAGATGCAGTTTTAGTAGGAGAGTTAGTCCAATACCACCTTGACCTGACTAATGGTGATAACAGTAAAAAACTGCACTTGACAACTGTGTAATATAAGGAGGTTTCTATGGACTTTGAAATGCAAAGTCCAAAAGCCTACCTCAAACCCCACAGAACAGCAAAACAATAAGAAAAGAAAACCAGAAAGCAATAGTTCAGCTCTGGAAAAATACTGTCTGAGAACTCAAAAGTGGTTACACAAGAAGAGAAATAAACTTAAGGAAGGGAGACTGTGAACTGCTAAAAACAAGTAATTGAGCATGCTTAAAGGACAAAGTATCAATAGGATTGCTATGGTCTAAGAAAATGGAGTTATTACAGTGGCCAAAGTTCTTTGTTTTAGGCTGCCATAATATTTATAATTTACATACAAATATAGCCCACAGACTGTTGTTCAAACTGCAGACTTCACTGCTACATACATATGTATTTGCTTGCAGGTTCACTTCCATAAAAAATAAAAAAAACACTAAAGAGAGAGTTGAGTGCACTGAATTGATGTTGTGTGGGCATAAATGCTAGCTCAGAGCTGAAACTGGTTTAGTAACTGTCTCAGGCAAGGAGAAATAAGAAAGGAAGGGGGGAGACCAAAGGTGACTTCCTTGAAGGCATGCAGTTACACTAAAGAAAGACAGGAGGATATAAATAATGGGAGTAACAAGTTTAGAAGAAGTGAAGACAAATATAAGAGAAATTAATAGTTTGAGTAGTAGGAGTAAATGTCAGTGTCTCTTAGGAAGGAGAGAGTAAAAACTGACAAGCAAGATGTCAGTGGAGGAGGGTTTATAGACTGTAAGGCTACTGCGTACAAACTAGGACACTGAAGCACTTGTATTCATACTAGTCACTATGCAGGATGAAATACACACAGAAGGACTGGATGCCCCTAATACTTACTTAAAGTACAAGGCCAGAGGTGGTACACAGTTTATCCTAATTAAATGGTGGTTGGATTAAGTGGATTCAGACTGCCTATTTGGATGTTAGGACATGCTAGAGCCAAGGCAAAACAAAATGCAGTCACCAGTACCAGTACTTGGAGGGGGGGGGGGTCCTCCAACACTTATCCCTTTAACACTAGAAGAAGAATACCGCCTTTCCATTTATGGAGATGACTGTGACACATAACATGATGGGAGTGGAATAATCAGAGGTGATATGGACACTGGCTATTGCCAAAGTCTGCAGCAGCAACACACACATCTGCTCCGAAAGATTGGTTTTAAAAACAATAATATATATTTATATATAGAACTGAATGCTTGATGGAATGAATACATTAAACAAATCATTTGTACAGATGCTTGTACTGAAAATGTATTTGTGAGGTTTGCTTGTGTTAAAATGTATCAATAGTGTGCTCTGCTGGAAGAAAAAAGATGTACATGCATTATAAAAACTGTTTAAATGTATACATTGTAACAGCATATCCACCTGACTTTGCAAAATATTCTTGAAATTAAATTAACTTATGGGATAAACCATAAAGATGTTATTCCACAGTTCTGAATGGAACCAAAGACGCCATGGCTGTGTTAGAGAATAGGTTGCAGCTCATGTAGGAAGACTGAAATGGTTTTATGAGTTACAGCAGCTGCACCACATCTGAACAAAGTTCTGTCTGTGTGTATTGTAGCACATAGATGCTAAACCCTGATAGCTTCTAGTGATGGGGAATAGGGTGGGAAACAGAGTCAGATAACCAGATGTATGTGATGTAATTCTCTACAGAAATAATGTTTTAATATCAGAGGAGACTGAGGTCTGCAGAGCATTCTGCAGTCTGTTTTTGGAAACCTGAGTGGCCATTGTGGCTCATTCTTTTTTGAAAATATTTAAGCTTTGAGAGTATTTGCACATATTTATTTCATAATAACTCTGGCCTCTCCCGAAAGCCTTGCTGTTTGGTCAACATTATTATTAGTATTGGCATTAAATTTTACTCAGTATAATTGGGTACCCTTGCAATAGCCTTAAGTAGCTGGCTTTGTAGTGCCTGGTGGCAGTGATAACTACCTTATAGTCTGGGCAGAAAGGGGCATAGCTAGTAGAGCTGTGCCAGCATTTCCCAGCCTTTCCCAGGTGTGTGTGAGTTTATGTGTGTGTGTGTGTGTGTGTGTGTGCGTGTGTGTGTGTGCGTGTGTGTGTGTGTGTGTGTGTGTGTGTGTGTGTGTGTGTGTGTGTGTGTGTGTGTGTAAGTCAAATCTCAAAGTGTGTGTGCGTCAGGTACTTGGAGCAGGAACACGAAGCAGTGGTTTCACAGACAGAGTGGTGGAGGACTTGGCTTAGGCACTCGGCTGAGGACTTAAATCTGAAGCTGTGCCAGTGGGGAGTCTTACTGGGGACCTGGTGGGAGACAAATAGAGAAATCCAGACCCCAGGCTGACTGTGTTCCCTGTGTGCTCTTAAGGGAAATTGTGCTTGATGCAGAGAGGTCTGCATCTGGAAATACTGAGTGTATCCATTTGTATTCCAAGTGAAAGTCCCTCTCTAATATCAGTGGTGAGGATTCAGGCTCCTTGATTACTGGCCCAGCATGGGGACATCACATATGTGATTATTCCTTATATGATGCCTTATGATATCACTGGACAGGAATCACAGAGCACTCAGGCATGACTTTTACAAAAATAATTTGAGTTACTGTTCTAAAATAAAAAAATATATATATATTATTTAAATATGGGAAGAAATGGCTGATGAACAGTGTCAGCAGACCATACACCATACAGCATAGTCCATAAATATCACTGCATGCATTCATTATCATCTGTTTTTTACAAGGAAGGAAACACTAACCTGACTTTCATGGTCCATAGTTCTGGACAAGACACCACCTCCTTACCTGCACAGCTTTCTGCCGTGTATTGGCTTGCTGCATGGAGTCCCTTACTACTACTGCCAGCTGGTCATCAATACTCATGTATGGAATGGGAATGGGAGCTGAAGTTACAGCGTGGGTCACTTTACCACCAGACTGGCACATAAATATGTTGGGCAGCATTCAACTTAGTAGAAAATGTCAATCATGCAGTAGCTGGGTCATTCTGGATGGCACCCCCCAAGACTCACCTAGGCATCTAAAATGACTCTTCAAGAAGCCAACACCCTCCCAATAACAATGCAGGTCTGGGACAGGGCTATGTTATAGTTCTGTTCTGCAGCTCTACTTGGATTTCTCACTGATGTCTTGAACCATGGCTGCAGTGGATATCCAGCATCACCTGAATGAAAAAAGTGAAAGTGAGAAAAGTGTGTGTGGGGGTGTCAGGGAGCAACAAAACCAAGCAATAGTTGTTTAGTATTCATCAATACATTTTACCATGAATACTTACTTAAATAAAATAGAAAAATATACGTGTCACTTACCAACAAGATGACCTCTGGGCATCCTACCATGCAAGAAGGGGCAATAGAGTGAAACAGTGTGCCAAATATAGGAATCATGTGCACTGCCAGGATGCTGGCCAGAGAAGTTGGTGATGCACCCCCATGAATTACACACTACGTGGCAATTGATGCAATGGTAGCCCTTCCTATTGAGGTACCACTCCCCCCATGGACAAGATGGGGCCATGAATGCAACATGGGTGCAGTCTTTCAGATCAAGTACTTCAGAGAAACATACCATCCAATAAAAGGCACTCATAGTCTGGGCTTGGTCCTGTGAAGATACTGGGAAATAGATGTGCTGATCCACATGTGCAAGAGTAGCTCCAGGAACTACCAAAGTATCCTCAAGGCAGAAACCAGTGAGATACCCAACATGTCCCCAGTCTGCCTCTGGAAGTTCACCATGGCAAAATAGTGAGGGATATACATACCTTTGTGTTCACAAGGATAGGAAGGCCTAACATCTCCCCAGTCCCCCTGTAGTGTCACATATACTCACTAATACCCTTAAAATATCACTGTCCACTCGGAACCTATCAAGTATCTCCTGATTTTTTAAATTAAAGTGATTTATGTTCTGGTTATATTTTGCCTTCTTGGCCAGTGAGTGCTGTGGGTGCAAGCAGTTTTGGCTCAGACAAGGCAAGCAGCTGACACTGGGAAATAGCTAGGCTAGCAGCAAGTGACAGTATTATCACAGATCACAAAGTAGATAGAACAGGAATGGCTCTCCTTTTATAATGAATCTGTGGATAGCAGAGAGATGCTCAAAACTTTGACTATGACTCACAAATAGATGGGAGAAGGTCTCATTTGCAAATGCTGTTTTACATAATTTCTCATTTGCATATCATTATGACTTCATTTGCTTAAGCTTATTCACAGCTGTTATGCTTTAGCATAAGCTTCTATGAATCATGGCTTTGCTGTGAAAATGTGCGAACAGTGCAGATAGCCTTTATAGGTTTGTGTAATGACTATGAATTCCACCATTTATCTTTGCACAAGTAACATAACCATTCATGTAAAACAGGATAGTTTGACAAGTGTGTGTGTGTGTGTGTGTGTGTGTGTGTGTGTGTGTGTGTGTGTGTCTGTCTGCTTGTCTGTGTAACAATGGTTTCTTGTGATGTTAACACAATAATAATTCCTGTAGTGTTCATTTTTATGTACATACAGATAATGCATATTTGACTTCTGTATAATCTGTAGTCTGCTGTAACATGAGGCAGAGAAACAATTTCACATTAAAATGTGAAAATAAACAGAAATCATATTTTAAAAATCAGTATTCAGTATCTTCATGTAGTCTTTTTTTAACATTTTGTTAAATTTTAAGAGTAAAATCAATATATTCACATAGCATGAAATATTAAAGTGTTTAATGACAAAATTATTATAAAAACATATCAAACGTCTTTGTTTCCAATATATAACATCTGAACTTTTTAATGAAGAGAAAAGGAAGGAAGTAAATGAATATGTTGTTCACAGTAACTGTAGAACAAAAAGAAGAGGGAGAAAAGCAATAAAAGGGATTCCTCACCGATTTCAAGATTTCAGCCTTAACAACTATTACCCCGACTGGCGTACCGCAAGGATCCATCCTTGGGCCAATGCTTTTTAACATCTTCATCAATAACGTTCACACTGCTATTCCTGATGCTAAAATAATTCAATATGCAGACGATTCAACCTTAGTCTGCTCTGCCTCAAACCTCTCTGAAATGCTGACTAAAACCCATACTGCCTTCTCAACAACTGAAAACTGGATGTGCCAAAACCACCTCTCTCTCAATGCAAATAAATCAAAGATTCCACTATTCCCTCCCACAAAGACTCTCTCCTATGATAAAAACAACTTCAAAGTGTATAGTCAAACCAACTCACCTATAGAAGTAGTCCCCTCTGCCAAACTACATGGCATTACTGTAGATGAACACCTCAAGTTTGATATTCATATTCAACAAAATATTAAGAAAACCCACCAAAAGCTAGGTATGCTGTATAGGAATAATCACTTTCTCTCCAACTCTACCAGGCAAACTCTGGCCTCGACTTATCTTCTTCCTTCCTTATTATATGGAGCCCCATCTCCTAACCAACCTGTCCTCCTCTATAACATCTAAACTAGAAAACTGCTACAAGAAAATCTCTAAATTTGCCTCTAAATCTAAAAATACCACCCATCTGCCTAACCCTACAATCCCTGAATTGACTTGAACTCCCAAACTTCCTAGATTATCTCCACCTCACTACTGCACATAGACTCATATTTCACCCAACAAAATGTCCCACTCTAACTAACATCCTTCCCCCTTATACACCCAACCGAGCTCTCAGATATGAAAATCAGAACTTAATTACTATCCATAAACCTAAACGTCCTACTGGCCAACTTCTCCTATCTTTCTCACTAGGCAAAAAATGGAATTCCCTTCCCTCCACACTAAGAACCATACCAAACACAGAAAACTTCAAAACCCAACTATTCAAACACCTGTCCACTAAATGGAAATGTACCTGCCTTCACCCAACGTAATCCAAGGAGGTTCTTGCTCTGGTTCCCAAGCTCTACAACTCTCATGGTTATCTTCCTATGAGCCTATCTAAGCTCTCAACAATTTCTATAGCTTCTCTCTAAGCTCTCGCCTCCTACAGCTACCCTCACACAGCCCAACCTTGTAAATATTGTAAATAGCATTCTACTGTTGATGTGTGTATGTGAAGCGTATTTACATTTTCTTAAAAGGTTTGTATGTAAACTGTTTCCACACCTAACCCATATCTGTTTTCCTCAAATGAAACTGTGTGATCCCTACCTTCAAGCTTAATGAATTTAACTATGCATGATATTAAATGCATTTATGAGTAACTATTCTACATAAGATCTTTAATATTAACTGTCATTTGTATCTAAATTGTATAATGCATCTTGGAGCATTTCTCCCCGGGCCTCCACTGAAAATGGGTCAATTTGGCCCAGTGGACTTCCCCAGTAATCAAATTGCAAATAAATAAATAATAAATACTCTTTTTAATATTTCTCAAGTAATAATCCAAACTCAGGTCTTATTTAAAATTAATTGTAACCTTTTTTATTTCTTAATCTAATTGTATTGATCCTACCTCTTGCTTTTCTCTTTACAGTTTTAGCCTTTGGGTTCACTGCTTCTTGGTGAAATATTGCAAGATTTGCTTGTAAATATTGTTTATCGGTACAGCTTATTGACATTGTTCTGTTACCTCTGTTTATCTTATTGTTTTGATAATGTATATTTTCGATATGATTCTAGGGAAATGCACATATATACACTCTACATAGCCCATGTTACATGTGTGGACATTGTGAGATTTAATTGTAATCGTTGTAAATATTAAAAGCATAACTACTACACCTCATGATGGACACTTGAATCTATGACATTCGTAGACTGCGAGTGTGTGTATAATATTCATTTTAGTAATGCACATTTTATATATGTGTTGTTTCTGCATTAATCCCCCTTTATATAAGGGTTACTTTGTGTTACTTATGAAACAATTATACTTATTTTTCTGAATTTGTACTCTCCAGGCTCAGATTGAAATAGGTCCAGTCAGAACATTATTTTCTTCCAATAAACAAATTAAATACAGTAAATAAATGAAATACATTGCTTTGTTTTTATAAACAGTATTAATAATATGTACAATTTATTTTAAAAAGGGGAAACAGACTCTTTCCAATTTATTGTTATAGTTATATCTAAAATAACCCATAGTAGCGACTTTTGAGCGGATTTAATAGATAGTGGTACTGGAGTAATAAAGAGTACTAAGCAGTATGAGATAGTAATAGTTTCCGTGCCATAAGATATGACAAAAGTCATGGATATATAACCAAAGTGTTTTAAGTAATTCATAATCAAACATATATTTTAGTCTGCCTTATCATTACGATTATGTCTCTAAAACCTCATGTAATTTTTTATTAAACATTTTGGTAGTTTTGTGAGGAGTTTAAAATCCTCTGTGCAAACATTTCTAATGAAATATTTTTAAAACGCAGATGGTTAGTATGTTTAGGAGACTGATAAATAAAATTTTGCTTCATAGCAATATGTTTTCTCCATATACTTCCAGTAACTCAGATGGAAGTTAATTTTACTATTCAGTAATATTTTATGCAAGCGATTATGCCTGACAGGGTAGGGATTATCAGGGAAATAATTGACTACCCAGGGGTGTTATGAAGCCCAAGGCCACAGGCAGAGGACCTTTCTGCTACCACAGGTCTGTTATTTCCCTCATAACACACACCCTGCAGAGCGTTACTGTGCTGATATAATAGACTGTTACATTATTACTATTTTTTTATTAGTATATCCATTTTTCTTATATTTCTATGTAAAATAGTTTTTCTGGCTAATCTTTCAAACTTGCTATGGCATATGTAGTTGTTGTTGGAAGAAGTATTTTGCATCCAGATTATAAGTTGTGAAGGTATTTCATATCCATATGCACATACACACACACACACACACACACACACACACACACACACACACACACACACACACACACACACACACAAAATGCCCACTAACTGCAACTTCATTTTTGACTGAGTACACATCAGATGTCTACGTGTTATCAAATTAATTTAAAAAATCATGCATTATAATGCATTGTGAGCCCTGATGCCTCTCAGTTGTCCCAAAATTCTTCTGTAACTTGTAAATGATTTTCTGGTAAATCAGTGAAGAATTTTGATAGCCAACA
>NC_056740.1:48437921-48550421 GCF_019279795.1 Protopterus annectens | reverse complement strand
TCCTTGCATAATTGATGGTGCAGTGGTAGTATTGTTGCCTCACAGCTATAGGTTTTCTGGTTTGATTCTTGGTTGGGGTGGCTTCTGTGTGGAGTCTGCATCTCCTCCCTGTGTTTGTGTGGATTTGCTCTGGTGCCCTGCCATTTTACAAAGACGTGTCTGCAGTATTAATCCCTGCGTCTCTGCTGAAAATTGTTTTTGTTCTGTCCGCAGTAAAATTGGCCGGCATTTGAATTTCCAACTTCATGTTCTTCAGAATACATAGTAGCACAACCTTTTTTTTAGCAATTTTCTAAGTTTATAAATTTGTCCCTATTTTTGGGACTGTATTCCCCCATTATTGGCTTTGTCCAGGTTTTTGTGCTAAGGTTGACAGCTATGGCAAGAACTGAATTCACTGAATATGTTTGAGGGCTGTAGTCCCTCATTACTGGGTTTGTCCAGGTGTTTTGTACTAAGAGGTTGACAGCTATGGTGAGAACTGAATTCACTAAATGATAGCCATTTAAGTTTCAGTCTTCCTCTCTTTTACAAAGCAGCTGATGTGGCGTAGTGGTATGTTACTCTGACTGTTTTTTGCTCAGGGACCTTGGCAGTAAAATATATGGTGGCAACACAACATTTTATTCTAGCAACTTTCCAAGATTATACAAGCAATGTTTAATGTGTCCCTGTTTTTGGGCTTTTGAACACAAAAATACATTTTGGCTTTTTCCAGTTTTCTTGAGCTGCGAAGTTGAGATGCAGTTGAGTATTGAGTAGATTTTACAAGGAACTGAGAGCTGCAGGGGAATAGCAGTTTAGTGCTTTGCCAAGTTGCTACTATAGCATAACAGGTTGTATACTTGCTTTTGATGCAGAAGGTTGTGGGTTTTACTCCCACAAGGGGTGGATGCTGCCGTACTGAGAATGTTCTCCTTGGTGAAGATACTAACTATGAGTTCGTTATCAGTTTGCCATCCATTTCCTCTTGCAATATTATTACTAGCTTATCATTTTTTAATGTAATATAGGCAATTTATTCCTGAGGGGCAACAGACACTTTATTTTTCGATGAAACCATGAAATATAAAGGTGATTGCTAGCAGCAACCGCTTCATTAGTTACAGATTTCTTTAATGTGGAATTATTTAGATGACTGACTTCAGAGATTGTGCATATTTACTGATAATGGACTGTAGAATTGTGCATATTTACTGATAAAGGTGGACTGTAGAATTGTGCATATTTACTGATAATGGTGGACTGTGGAATTGTGCATATTTACTAATAATGGTGGACTGTAGAATTGTGTATATTTACTAATAATGGTGGACTGTGGAAGTCTGAGTAGACTTTTTATGATAAATGTTCTCAACTGGGCAGTTTTGCCATTATGGGTGCATATGGTTTGTTTCATTGCTTACTGGAAAAAATGTTCAAAACAAATTTAAAACACCCTGTAACAAGTGTACTGTATTGTACAAGGAATATAATTTTAGTACAATGAGGAAGGTGTATCAAAGAGCACATGTATGTTTCATATGCAAGGAGCCTATGATTCGAAAACAGCCCAAAATTAATCTTTATCTGCCACTGGCAAACTGTATTTTCTTTGAATGTGGGTTTCAATGCTGTTTCAATGAATGTGAGTTTCAAGGGCAGAGAAGTTTTAATGCTAAGTTTTCATTGTGAGACTGCATTGCTTTGTTTAACAGATGACTTAGTGTTTGTGCTGTAAAATACAAAATAAAACTTTCAAATGAAGTCCAACTCATCATAGAAGTAAAGCAGTATGCACATTAGTGTTTATGGTAAATGGAGTGAAATAGCCAAGTATAATGGTTCATTGGAATGGCTGCAGAGGCTCCATTCAACCATAATTTTGTCAGGGGGGGAAGGGCAGCAAACTCAGACAGGCCCAGCTGAACTATACCTCCCAACTGTCCAGATTTTCAAAGAATTAATAGATTTTTGCTTCTTATTTTTGGTTTGTTGTTCATAAAATTTGTAGTTTTAATTCCTAAATGATTTGCCAGAAGTCACTCAATAAGTTTCAGACTTCATAACCTTCAGAAAAATGCATGTTAAAGTAAGAGCTGTTCTATCAACTGTCTCAAGTTTATACAAGAGCAATTTTTAGTACTGTTTATATGTGCCCCCAGTATATTTGGCCTTGTTCAGATTTACTGCATTAACAGGTTGAGAGGTACATGCAAATAAATTGCTTTATAGAATTAGGCATAGCCAACCTCTCAACTGTCCCCAATTTTTGGCTCAAAATGTTGCTCTTCCCCCTTATAATCCCTCCGCAAAATAGCAATTTTGGAAGAAAACATGGAGGGTTTACAATTAAGAAATAACTGTAATAATCAAAGTTATAGATTACTTGAAATGCATGTAGATTCTTTTATATGTTGTCAGCTGCTCAAGGTAGCAGTACTAATATTAAAGTGTCCCTTCTTTGACAGGTAGCAGCTGTATTGTGTGTCTATTTTATATTTTCCATCACATTTTTGTCCATTTTTCATAAAATTGTGTTTTTGGCAAATTAGTGACAAATCACTAAAGACTGAAGTTAGAAAATGACAGACATTTGAGTTTCAGATTTTATACCCTTCAGAAAATTCATACTAATGCAAGACCTATTATATTATCTTTCTAAGTTTATTAGAGCAATATTTAAACATTGTCCTTATTGTTGGGCCTTTGTCCCACTTCTGTGTATGGCTTTGTCCAGATTTCTTGCTCTTGAGGTTGAGAAGTATGACAAATGTGTCAGGGCCATCACAGTCAGCCAGAGAGATTTCAAATTGTGACATGCTTGTTGCACCCCACTCCCCATGTAGTGACTCTGGATGTGTCCAAGCAAGGCAAGGAGTAGTTGTATCTACCTTGGATGGGGAGGACACACTGCATAGGTACTACAGTGGCTTTTCATCTGTCCTTGATTTTGCAGAATGGTCTGGTTTCTGTCATATTTTTGTACTGTTGATTTATGCTTATTACTCAAAGTGCCTGTTGCTCTGTGTTTTAAGTAGCAATGCTTTAATGACCATAAGGTAAGCTTGTCTGAGATCGTAAGATGCAAGTAAGCTTTAATAAGCATACTGTTAAAGAATTGCCAACATTGAAAGCCTTTCTGTTGTTGCCATGCAGAGAATACTTGACTAGATAATGTATAAGCCTTGGGTATTAAAGGACAGGATTCCATTATTTTAAAAAGCTCATTACACTTGTTGGAGACTTCCAGTCATCTCTACAGACTTTACCCGTAAACTAAACAGAATGCCAATCATGTGTGATCCATAACCTGTACAGTAATCCTTTAAGCAATGTATCTTGAGCTTGTTTCTTGTTTTGCTTTTCATTTTTTTACTTTTATCATGTTTTCCCCATGAAACAAGTTGTCAGGCAGCAGGTCTTTTTTGGATAAGAAACATTTTTACAAGTGGGGGCATCACATAGATTTCTACTTTCAGCATGTTACTTGGTACTTTAATAAAGCTGAATATATTATAATTAGGACTGCAGTGCAAGGAGAAGTGGTTTGAGTTGAGTGCTTCTGGTTTTTCTTATACTTGATTTTGACTGGCATTCCAGTAATGTATTTAAAAAGTAATTTATTTTTTCATGCCTCACAACCTTTTGTTTCCATCTAGATATTAAGTAAGCTGTCATGCAGCCAATGCATTGAAATATTTGTATTCTTCTACACTTATTTTTGTCTTGATTGGACTTTCATAATGATGGTTTGCCACCCAGGGCATCGTATTTAATTAAAGTTGTTTTTTTGTGGTTTTGTGCATAGCTCCTCCCCTTTCTGGTTGACCACACCCCCTTGACCCCACCCATTCAGCTGTCTCCTGCAGCCCCCCTGTGATTTGAAGTCACCAGCCGCCACTGGGTGCAAAGTAGATAAAAGCTTGTTTCTTGGTACCAAATTAGTATAGCTGTTCTCACAGAAGGCCAAAAGAGATGGGAGGATATGATGTTTACACAAAAGATTATGTCAGACAGATGTGAAAGGAATTAATCTGAGCAGAAATGACAGGGTAGAGGCGGGATAGAGGCAGTACATTTTTGGGATCAGCTACTGTGAGGGTGGTTGACAGTATTTTTCAGTAAACATTTACTGTAATTTCGGATGGCACCATGACTTTTTATTTCATCAAGCTATGAAATTGTTTTTAAGCAGGCTTTATTGTTTAGCATGAAGAAATTGACAGATACCTTGTTTCAGAACATACACTATGGGTTGTGAGTTGCTAAACAAAATTTAGTTAGCACTGCACTATTTAGATGTCACTGGAGTTTCAGAAAGCATGCTTTGTAATGACTGTCTGTGGTGCATTTTAGAATAGCAATATCTCACTAGAGGAAATATTTTCTAGTCATTTATGGATCAATACTTCCTGTGGCTAACAATAACGCCTTTTTGTATAGTAATTTGTATTTTGAGTAAACCCCTCACTGTTTTTTGTAATCTCTTTCAAGAAATCTCTGCAATCTAAAATACAATTTCTTGTTTACTCTGGACATGTTCTTAATTATACTTACCTTATAAAAAAGTTGTAGAAAATTGTCAGTAGTGTCCGCATTGGTACGAAGGCACGCTATTTTCCTTTTTTCATTTGTTGCTGTTATTTAGCTTGCAGGGCAAAACAGCAGAGAGTGAAACAACATGTCAGAAGTTAGAGTCTGTGATTATTTTAAATGACAAATTAATCAATAAAAAAACTCCAAAATAAGATAGAAAATTATAAATGTAAAATCCTTAAGCACAACATTTTAACATACTGTTCTAAGAATCCTGGCCTAAATGTATGTCATATCTGATTGAATTTGTGGCTTGAGAAATTGCTGTTATTTGACCTCCTTTTTAATTTCTCACTATGGAGTCCTTCATGCTAGCTAATCCCCATTATTAGTATGCTGCATTTGTCCCCCAACATTCTGAAATTCTTTAAACACTCAAAGATCTCTTTCCTAAACTGATGTTCTTCATCTTTCTGCCTTAAAATTCAGCTTCTATCAACTTAAGGTCTGATTAGCCAGTTTAAGGTCTTGCCCGTGTAAACAGTTTTAAAATATTGCAGGATTGGTTTATTTTATATTCTGTTTTTATTCTTTTTTATCCTTTTACTATCAATGTAAACCATAAGCCCCCTCTGACCAATTGGCCCAACATTTACTTTTACCAGGGTGTAGGGTTAGCTGTGAGAGACCATCATTTAGACAGCCATCAGGAGCAGTTTGTACTTTTTCCCATCTGTAACTTCATTTACTTGGCTAGATGCTAGGAAGGGGCATGCAAATGACTGCCCAGAGAGGACATCCACTCACTTTTGCAAACGGCATCCCCCCAGTGGCCCTACCTTAACCACCAGAACATGAGTGGTGGTCTCCCCGGTCTCCAGCAGGAAGATTGCACCACCCAGTGTTCCACTGAGCACATGCAACCCGCTTCCACCTCCCCGGAAGAGACATACATGCTATATTCCTTCATTCCTCATCATACTGATTTTATATTCCTGACTTGGTGGATTCCACTGAGGTTATGCCTCTTGTCTATTGAAGATAGTAGGTGCCTTTTTAATCTCTACTGGAACTTTTAACCAAGAAATCAGGGAAACATCACACTTTTTCATTTAACAGCTGTTCTGGAATATACAGAAGCCACTAAAATACCTGCTGTTCAGAGACCTAATTTTAACGTCCATTCCAGTGAGCTGCACATTAGGAATGTATCATCTGCCTATATGCTGCTTTGCTGTGCCAGTTCCGGGATATAAATCTAAATACATCTTATGGGGAAGAGCACATTGCCTTTCCATTTTTCTGGTATTAGGACTGAGTGTTCTACCTGCTCAGCCAAGAATACTGATTCAGTCTACTAAAACTGATGCAGGAACATAAAGTACTGAGCTCTAATGATTTCGGTCAAGCTTTGAGTGAATATAAAACTGATTTAGAACCAGTTTTGTTTTAAATGTTGTTTGGTTGAAGAAATGTTTTCACTTTCAAGTACAGCTCTGTTTCCTCTGCCCTTCACAGGTCACATAATGCAGTCATGTACTCCTCGGCAGTATATAGTAATTCAGAAACAAAAAATTTCTACCCTAGAAATCATTTGCACATTCTCAGCAGACTGTATGGAATACATCAAATAGCAATATTCCAAAAACATTTTAATTCACTGTGCATGTTTGCCACTTGCTTACTTCTCTTTACACGGAGACTTACAATGAAGTCTGTTCCTCATTCTGTGAAGTACACTAGCAGGAAGGACAGTAGTCCAGCACAGGGAACATGTTGCCCAATCTGAACTGCGGCCATTGCAGACATTTTAATGAGGGTGACCTATAGTGACTTAACTAATTTTCATTCATCCTGGGTGGCTGATGTTAATGTGGTGGTTGTAGCTAAAGGAGACATTTAACCATATGCGTGCATTATCCAAACATGCTCATTGACAGCTTTTTAGTTTTAGTTACTGAAAGTTTCAGTGTTTTTCTTCTTTCTCTCAGTACTTTCCAGAGAGCACTTAATACGCTTCATTAATTATTAGTCTTGCCCTGAAATATTTCATCGCTGCCATCCAAATTCAGTGTACAAGCCTAAAACCTGTCTCCCACTGATATCATTATTTTCTCCTGTCCTCTGCTGGCATCAGATTACTGCACTGGCAAAACTGTATAGATGATTCATTTATTCCATCAGTGTATGCACAATGACTTTAATTGCTAGCACTTGTACCTAATTAGAACAAATAAGCAATGCTTTAAATACATTACTGATATATAATATAAAATAAAAAGTAAGCTATAGCGGGCAATTTATTGTGAAATTATACCATAAAGGGCATTAGAGCATCTATCATTGAAAATATGATTTTACTGTTGTACAACAAATACTTTTTTTTCCAAAAGCTTTCTTTAAATAAAGTTTGAGACAACATTATTTTATGCAAGTTACCTACAGATATGCTTCATGAATATATGCCCTGATGCATCACTCTGAAATGACAGTTTGCTTTGAAACCTACATATATGTGTGTGTGTGTGTGTGTGTGTGTGTGTGTGTGTGTGTGTGTGTGTGTGTGTGTGTATGTGTGTGTGTATATGCATGTGTGTGTGTGTGTATCCGTGCATGCATGTGTGTACTAAAATTAAATTAAATGCCCTTAGATTATTGTTTACAAAGATGACCACAAAAAGTCAACTTTGCAAATGTCTATAGGTGTTGGCACATGCACCAAAAGAGAATCTCGACACATGCAAGACTTAAACTTATAAAATAAAATAAAATAAAACATTGTTTTTTGCAGGAAGGCAAGCCCCCCCCCCCCACACTAATTTTATATACTAACACCAAGATCATACAATCTTCAGGAAAGGGCATATATCTCTACCCAGGAAGTATGAGATCTTGCACACTTGTTGGTTATCTGTGTAGTGACCAACAATAGAGTCGACATATTTCAGTGGACCCTTATGTGTATGTGTGTGTATATATATATATATATATATATATATATATATGTATATATATATATATATATATATATATATGTATATATATATATATATATATATATATATATGTGTGTGTGTGTGTGTTTGTGTGTGTGTGTGTCTAAATATATATATATATATATATATATATATATATATATATATGTGTGTGTGTGTGTGTGTGTGTGTGTATATATATATATATATATATATATATATATATATATATATATATATATATATATACTTCAAGAAAAACCCAGACAAGCTAGAATCTTACTATGTAATACCTTAAACTTCCTGTAGTAGAGGCCCGTGAGATGTCTGCAAATAAGCTTGTAAGGACATCAGTGTTGAAGCTGCATGACTTCTGAATGCCCCTGACATTTTACTTTTACTTTTTTGTTTTTTATGAGTATATTCAGGCCTGTGAAGGCAAACTTCACTAGCTGTAGACATTCATTTTATGCCGTTTTCTTTACCTCATCATTACAATATAAGTGGATTGTCTGGCTGCACTTAAGAAAGATAGATCTTAAAATAAGCCTTCTAGATTGTCTGGGGTTTTCTTGCAATTTTTACTGAACAGTTTGTCTATGTGACATTTTTACCCTTTGGTTTGGATGTTTTGGGGATATTTTGTAGGCACCTTAGTGTTTATTGACATTAAGTCTACTTGGGGGTCACCATTTGAATTATTGGGACCCACTAAACAGATTCCCAAAATATGAAGACTGAATGGCCAAAAGAACGGACTTACATATATTAAGTCCGAGATGCCATTTCTTAGAATATTCCTATTTCTGCAAGGTATGGTGATCTTGGAGTTGTTATATATAAGTTTGGGGTAGAGCCTGGGCTTGTCTCCCCTGCAAAAAGAGGTTTAAAGGAGAAGATCAGTTTTTGAGATTTACTCTTTTCCTGTTGTTCTTGGTCCTTTTTTATTTTGGCTTGTCAGCACTCGGCATTTGGAGTGCTGATATTTCACTGAGAGCCCTACACGGGGTATATAAATCCATGTGCATATATTTCCATGCCAAACTCCTAAACCTTTTGGACTGTGTAGTATACTTGGAAGCCCTTTATTTCATTGTAACCTGCCTTTTTATTGGTTTTCCTTATTTTTTCTAACCTCTTTTGATTCTTATTTTATGAAACAATATTTTAAATGCCCTTCCAGTTATTCCTTTCCTTTTTCTTTACCTTTCTAGACTCAACTGAAAACTCTACCAAAGCTGGTCTTTCAATTAACTGCCCCATCCCCTTTTCTTTGCCTATACTCTGCTATCAGTGCCTTATAGGGAAAGCAGTCACTAACCTGTGTCCAAACTCCTACTTAGCCTAATGCCACTCTGTTACCTTGGTTCCTTTGCTTATTTCCCCCAATAAATCCCAAATCTATGTTGCCTATTTTTTAATCCCTACTTGCAGACATCCATATTGGTAAAATCTCCTTTCTCCATTAGTGTGCTAACTTTTTTTTTTAATTTCTCCAAGTCTTTTGGGTTTCTAATACCATGACAGGAATGGAACCCATTCCTATGTCAAAGTATAATTAAAGTTAATGAAATTAGTATAGTTTCATTCATTGATGCTAGCTAGAAGTGCTCTTTGCAGCACCCACAGTGTGCCTAGTAATGACTCCTTCTGCAATTTGTATAGAGTTACATGTATTGCTAACATATCTGAGTACCATTGTAAATTCTTTTTTATAAGACCTGCTGCTCCTACTGCTGTTGGAACTGTTGAGTATCCTTTCACATTGCCCTCATTTCTGCCTGCAAATCCTGGTATCTTTGACTTTGTGTCTCTCTGTACATAAGACACTGTAGTCACTGGGTGTAGCAATTTCAGTGATCAATGCTACTTTTGTCTTCTTTTCATGGACCACTATATCTGGTTTTCTCACATCTATTTTTTGAACTGTTGATAGTGGGTAATGCCATGTGATATAAACTTCATCATTTTCTATAATTCTACTATACTGTATGGTTGTTATTATTATCCTTAAGGACCTACTTCAAAATACTGGTCTGTTTATCTCTCAAACTCCCCCCATTTTATCATCATTCTTTTCACATTGATTGATAACCTTCTGCTTGAGTTATGTATCTAAACATTAATTGGGTGGCTTTAAAGTATCTCTTCAAATAAAGTAACCCTAAACTTCCTTGTTCTCTGGGGAAACTCATCTTATCCCATTTAACTATTGCACTCTTCACCTCCCAAATAATTTTCTACACCCTTTATTGGCATCAACAACTTCACTCTGGTTGATAAAAAAGTATACATTACCTGAATATAAGACTAGAGAAGATTAAGCCTTTTCACTACTTGTATCTTACTATCCATATTCATAAATTAGAGTTTCCATTTTTTTATGTTTGTATTATTTTCTGTTTAATCTCTTTTCACATATCTTTAGCCGCCATAACATACTTTTTTTAAATCCATACAGATAAAAGTGCCATTTTACATTGTCCCCATTAATATGAGTATTTCTGGATCAATCTGTGCATGACTGCATAGTTTACTACAGTAGCTTTTGTTTTATCTTCATTTGCTTTATAGCCTGAAAAGACACTCCCCGGTATTCATGAACGCTGCGCCAGGCGGACGCATAGCGTAGGCGTTACAACGCCAAATATGGCCGCCGAGCGATTCAGGTATGATCCAATTCCACGTGCATTACCGGCGTGCGCCAGATCTGCGCTGCCTCCGGCGTAGGTATGCAAAACACCCCATGTGCGGTGTTGCACCATGCAAATGAAGGCATATAGCGATCCACGAAGTGGCGCAGGCGTAGCATAAGGGCACGGCAATGTAAACCAAAAAAAAACGGTTTACATTTACCCAAACATAACATAGGAGTAACGGAAGGCTGTCAATGTCAGGTATCACACTGTTGCCATATGCCAATGGTGAAAGACACAGAGAATGTCAAAAGAAAACATGCACAACATGTAAATAATAACATAAATGGTATGTCCACAGAAACTCACAGCAGAACCCCAGGACATGTCTGCGGAAGGTGCTAAACAATGAAATAATATGACAATGTCATAAAACAGCAGTGTAATACACATCAGCTTCACAGCCACAATACACCATGGTATGCATGGAAAGCCACATCCACGGTGCAAGGGTTGCCAAGGAGTCGCGGCAGTGTTCGGCGCAGTAACTATGAATTAGTAGTCAATGCCATGCAAATGAGGCAGATAATACTGAATCGCAAAACCCCCACTGGCGTAAGGCTGTACCAAACGGCGCAGCGGTAATACACCGAGGAGTGGCTCAGAGGGAATACATGTCACCTGCAGAGGGGTGTACCACTGTAGGGGGAAGCACATTGGAGCCCAGCAAACCTGGGCTGTACATTGCACATCACAGCTGCAGGACCGGCATGTGGGGAAATAGTTGAGCTGAGAGCACACAATGCGCGCAGAGGTGCATGTGCACGAGGATGACTACGTTCCCTTAACCCAGTCATGTGACGCTCGCCCCGCAAATAACATCGGATACAGGAAGGTGATGTTGAGAATATGAAGAAATGCGGAAGCAGTGTAATTGGAGTAGTAATGAGCAATCAACAGTAATCAACCCACGAAGGCCAATCGGGGCAGCTGACAACTCTGCATGCAGAAACCTGCAAAATGGGATAGGGGAGGCATATGAATGCAAAGAAAGTAGGGGAGGTAGCAGATTGCAAAGAGTGAAGACCTGACACAGCAGAGCCAAGTAGACAGGCAGCATAACGGCGGCGGCACACAAAACGCACGATATGCCATGTCCCAGAAACTACACATGACAGGAGTCTGCAGGATGCATGCCAGGAAATAGTAGGTGCAACGTGCAGAAACAGTAAGGTAAGGTCGAAAGCTAATCCATTGCAGGCAAGAGTAATGCAACACCAAAGGCAACAGCGTTGCAGTGCCAACGGTAAAACACGGAAGATAATCCCCAGATACGGCCGCACAGACACACCCTAGGACATCACCGGGTGTACAGCACAACAGTATAAAGTGGGAATGCACACAACACACAGCCGTGTATTCCCAAATGCCGCACCATAGGTGTTAACACACGGGGAACTTTTAAAATGTACATGTTGGGTGCCGCCGTGGTCGTGATCCATCAGCATGTGTTAGAGACAGATGGAGTTGTGGAGGAGGGTGCCGACAACTACCGTAGGCCTCAGAGGAGAAGGAGAGTGTTCAGACCAAGGGTAACCTACCAGGGGCTACAAGACCTGGAGATAGTAGAGCATTACAGGGTGGATAGGGACACTTTACAGCAAATAGTGGAGCTGTGCCGGCCACGCCTGAGAACAAGAAACAACAGAGGGGAGCCCATCCCAGTGGACACAAAGGTATGTGTAAGCTTGTGAATACTGGCCACAGGTACCTTTCAAAGGCCAACTGGGGATATAATGGGCATCTCACAGGCATCAGCATCCAGGGTACTACACCAGTTTCTGGATGCCATGTTACCACATGCCAATGAGCATATATACTTCCCCAGATCTCAGGAGGAGTTGGCTAGCAATATGTGCCACTTCCACCATGTGGCACAATACCCGGAGGTACTGGGTGCGATAGACTGTACGCACATACAAATCAAGTCACCACCTGGGGAGCAGGGTAGATGCTACATAAACCGCAAGGGATTCCCCTCCATCAATTGCCAGGTCGTGTGCAATGTGCAGGGCATTATCATGGATGTGTGTGCTGGCAGCCCTGGAAGCTACCATGACTCCCATATCTGGCATGCCTCACAGCTGTACCAGGTATTCACCAGGGGGGACATCCCACAAGGCCACCTTGTGGGGGATGCTGGCTATGCACTGGAGCCGTGGATGATGACTCCCATCAGAAATGCACACACACACATGCAAGAACGCCATAATGAGGCACACACAAACCAGAATAATCATAGAGCGTGTGTTTGGGATGCTGAAATCACGGTTCCGGTGCTTGGATACATCCGGTGGAGCCCTGCAGTACTCTCCAGGCACATGTGCCCACATATTCATAGTATGTGCCATGCTACATAATATGATCCTGCGGAAGCAGCTGCTACAGGGACATAATGGTGAAGGGCCACAAAGCCCACCACAACTGCCAAGGCCAGTCCAGGCACAGAGGGTTCAGGACCATGAACACACTGTGCCAGCCCCAGTAGGCAGACGGAGGTGTACTCAATATGCTTATGCCCTGGCAAAGAGGGAACATATAGCACATACTCTGACAGCGTAGGCCCCATGGACTGACACCTCCCCACCTGCACACACAGTGAAATGGATGGCACACAAACATGGCCACCCATAAAGTGTACCGTATGGGTGGCCCCATGTGTGACTCCAACATAGGCAGCACCCAAACACTGCACACCCAACAGCCAGCGGAGCATGGAATGCCAACACCTGAACCGTACGTGGGTCCTACAGCAGACGGCATTGCTGTATGCTGCCACGTTCGCCGCAAGGTGTATACATATAGACATGTAGATATTTGCATATACAGATATGTAGATAGATATAATTACATACATAGAAATATATGTACACATATACTTATAAGTACAACAGGTAAGACAGGGAATCAGAGGGATGTAAGGTGACAGAGAAGTAACACGTGATATCTGTACATAGTATACATAGGGAAAGACAACCTGAGCATCCAGGAGGTTTAACAGAAGAGGAAACCACCACCCATGGAAAGGTCAACATACCGAAATGCATAACCGCGAGTCGGAATGATCGCTAGGCCACAGTACAGTAACAGTACATGCGCGGGTAATACTATGATGATATGAGGGGGGAGGTAGACACTGCCGCCGGTGATGCAGCCCACGCAGGTACTGTGTGCAACCATCCCTGTGACTGCCGCAGTATGTGTATGTGTGCGGTGAGGGTGCCGTGTGTTTCGCTGTGCGAGTGTAATGTGTGTGCCACTGTAAAATGTGTATGTTGGTGCCATGTGAGAGGCGTAGTGGAATAACATGTGTAGGCATACAGTACAGTAGCCACAGGCGTATGTACACCAGTAGTCCCAAAGTAGTACTGAGAGCCCCACCCTGGCTAGGCGTGTGGTGACGTATAATGATGCAAAGTGAAAATGTCCCAGAATGTACCACGGGAATATACCCCACATGAAATGGAAAGGACGTATGTACTAATCATGACCGTATGTATGACACCGATATGCTAATTGCAAAACGATACGTCGGCAAAGTTACACAGCAATAGGTATGTACCGCGGAAATACGCATGTGCTACCCCGGTACTGATCGTGGCCACGTATCGGCCCGTAAACACCGCTGTGTGTTCTACAAGTGTCAAACAAGCAATTGCCACCTGAATAGGTGGCAACCACTGGCAAACAGGCCATCCCAAGTACAGGACCACAATGACTGTAAATATCTGGGACAGAATGACAAGGGATAGTCATCACGTACAAACAACCGCAGATATACCACCGATGTGACGGAGGAATACATGCAGGAAGCACACGCAGGCGATACCAACACCACATGACAACAACACAACCTACACTCCCAGAACAACAGACAAGTAACTGTCAACTCCCCAGGCAGGGATGGAGCACACAGACAAGCATACCGTGTATGTAGAGACGCAAGGCCCACAACCCGTATCCGTCACCTACAACCTCCGATATTCCCCATCGCACATATCAAAGGGATACAAGCCGTAATAGCAGCACAAACATACAGGCAGTCAATGACAGCTGCATAACCGCAACATCTCGCGTGGGAAACACTATCAACAGCGGATGCATACTTCCATCCGTTGTTTAAAGGAATACAACAGCTATGTTACACATCCGAATGCAAAACGCCATCAACAGACGCCATCAGGACAGGGACACCCACATGTCGAACATAATACCATACCCAACACCCACAATCCACGGCTAACACCACTGCAAAATGTACCTGTCACCACACATAGCGGCTGCAGTTACACATAACATAACACAATACAGATCATCTCCACGAAGGTAGGGCAAATAGCCAACGCCCAGGTGAGGAATGCAACCATACCCTAGTTACAATGCGTAATGTACGAATGGAGTAGATGCACAGGTGATATGCGCACAAGTACACACTGAGGAACAGCTATTGGTGTGATGAACCCACATGTTGCAGGTATCGACGGATATAAGGATGACTCCCAGGATATTCAAACCGTATGCTCATACCGAACCAGTACTCCACAACGGATAGAGTAACAAATCGGAATAGCGATACACGCAACGAAAAACGGAAGGAAACACTGACAAGCTATGTAGAACCCACGATATGTACGGGTGTGTAATGCATGATGTGTATGATGAAGCTGTACTGTATGTGAATGGTGTTTGTAAGTAATGATACTTGTCCATAATGCAGAGAGTGGTGAAAGGTGGTTATGTAGTGCTATCCTGCTGAGCATACCAATGACTGTGGACACCGTGTGCACAGCAGTGGGACATCATGTACACAGCTGGGATAACACAAGGGCTGCCACAGGGGGGCATAACAGAGAACAATGCCACACCACACGCCGATGCTGGCAGTGGATGTCCAACAAGGAAGTGCCATAGCAGGGGATAGGACATGTATGTATACTGTCACAGCACACATGTGTATGGGCATATACCGTTGATGTCATACGTAATGTGTGCCCGACGTGCACGTATGCCTTGCAGTAGGGGATACTATGTCAACTATGTGTAATGTAAAGCTGTCATGGTGGATATGACAGACATCATACACAGTATCACAGGCATATCATGCATAATGGAGTTATTGCCTATTGGTATGTACAATAACAGGATACGTATGGCCTGTAGATATGGGACAGAGTAGTAGCATAATAGCCATCCAAAATGGAAGGAACACCAAGTAACCATGGCCAAACGATCTGTAGCAGGTGCAATGTGGGCAACAATGAAGTCCGGCAGGTCCATGTGTGAACACATGTGCAGTGTACACAGTAGTGTCACCTCCCCATGGTAGTGTCCAGTGAACAGCAGAGGTGGGTGTCAACTGCATGTCTACACAGTACTGCTGCTGTGGTGGTACCATGACTACATGTCACTCAAACAGCAAGGGAGCTATCACATGAACAGTGCCACTGTGTGTCCCTGTGGGATGTGCACAGGACCTATGTTCCACAGCATGGTGTGTGTTGTGTCTGCGGAAGTAACACAGAAGCCCAGCCCATGCAATGTGGCATGTGTGCACATATCCATGAGTGGTCCGTTCACACTGCCCACTGCAATTGCCATGTATGAGTACTACATGCATCAGTAATGCGGAGGACATGGTCCATGTCAGAGCAGAAGACACCCCTGTGTATGTGGTATGCAGATGTGTACAGATGTGTTTTCCATCTGTCAGCTGCATATGTAAACTGTCTGAGCCTGGTACACATCATGGCATGACAATGCTGTGCCATGTAAAGTCGTAGCCGTTGTGGAAGGTACACCACGAATGTGGTATTGTAACCTTGCCCGGGTGTAGATGTGTGTATGCCACAGGTACAATGGCTACCTATGTACCAGCATCACACACAGTACAGATAGGTGTGGCCCTGCAGATGTGTACCCATGCCACAGAGGAATACGGTAACCACAGCACCATGTGGGGCATTTGTGTGTACAGCAACCATGTACAATTTGATATGCATGTACGGGGACAGTATCCATGTGATACTCAGTGGATGAATGTTGCTATGCAAAGGTGATGTGCATGCACCATGTGTCATGCATCCTGATGCCATGACACCCACATGATGTATCTGCCACACCGACACCCATACGGTTGTTATCAGTATGAGCTGGTGGAGCTATAATGGTGCCAGGTATGTAGATGTGGGATATCTAGGCATGGACAGTACTCTGTGACAGCATGTTGTGTATGTAAGCAAATAGTGAACATGAGGGGCCCCATGACTGAGGATTGTGTAATGCCATATGTACCTGACATGTAGTAGGTAGCATGATATGCTTGCACCACTGTGTGTCCTGTCCAGGAGTCATATAGCCTAACATCCTGAGACACAGGGTATGATGTGCAGGTGGATGTGTACGTTGCCAATACCAGAACGTGGAATGGTGCTGAAGGGCAATGTGAGGACAATGTCTGATCTGTTGCCCTCTGTACCACACCAACCACCCATGCAATGGTATGACATGTGGCCAGCATGTGTATGTGGCGTGCTGTGGCACACAGAAGCCCAACAAGAGTGCCAGTAAAGGCATGGAGGTCATCAATGAGTGCGTGAAGCACGTTTGTGAGGATGTGCCCCAGTGCCATACAGAATGGTCCAGTCATGGGTGTACGAATGCAGTCCCACACGTGCAATGCAGTGCCACCCATGTGTAGTGTGATAGATGCGGCAGTGTGACGGTCAAGGTACACAATGTCCGACAACAGGCTAGCAGTGAATTCAGTGGGCTGGTGTGGAGACACATACCAAACAGGTTGGCGGGACATAACAGCTAGGGAGATCGGAAGGTGACATTGGGACAGTGTCTTAGGACATAACGTGTGCATGGCAGTACCATGTATGTGTCCACAGGGACACTACGATGTCCATGTATGGATTGCAACCCTGTAGTGAGTGAGAGTGTGTATTGTTGGTAAGTACACCATTGCCTGGCATGTTGCCAACATTATCTCAGTCTGCAATGCCTGGGTGACTGTTGTACGTGACATCGAATGTGGATGTAGCCAAACAACACAGACATACCACCACACTGCCTGAGGACCCACACTGCAATGTGCGGCAGTCATGTGTAGGTAGCTAGCCTTGAAGCATGTGATGGACCACGAGGACCCACCATGGCTGTCAAGTGATGCACCCCACACATGTGAATATACACCACCGTGCAACAGCCTGCACATGTGCCCATGCAGCAGATGTGCATGGAACATGACCACCACCGTGGCGTCTGTGAAAAGGCCGGTACCGCCATGTCTCTGTGTGGAATAGCATGGTCCCTACCATTGCGTACATGCTACAGAAGTGCACTGTGGTATGTGTCAGCATAGTTATGTACACTGACCATCTGCCAGGGTGCCATGCCATTAACAACCCCTGTCAGCAGACGTCAGTAGTACTGGCTGTAGAACACATGTTCCATGTATGCTGCGATGGGTGTGTGTCCAGGGTGTGGCTAGCAGGGCCGTGAAGCATATATGTTCATCTACCAAAGGGGGGATAACCCCAGGTTTAACACACCAGACACATGGAGGTATCGTGCATGCTGAGGGTAGTGTAGGTATGGTATGTGTTGTGTAATGTGTCACCCAGCTAGGTGGAGTGCATGCCTCAAGCATGTGTGGGTACATGGGTGTCCATTCTAGGGAAGTGTGGGTTGCTGTCAGCAGATGGCAGTATCAGCTGTCTGAGGCCCAATGTACAGTATGACAACACAGACAGCATGTAACCTGTGGTGTACAGTGTAAGCTCTGTTGCATGTTACAATGTGTCTAGCGGTCACAAACATGGGTATCTGAACATGGAGCACCTACGATGCATTGTGTTTTGCAAATATCCAGTATGTGTGCAAAACACTGTGTGATGTGGGATCCCCTCACCTGTGTGTGTTGCAGTCCAGGTATGTGCCTGGGAGGTATGATCCGTGTACAATCTGTACTTGCAGGTGTGCTGTGCAGAGCATGGAGGCAGGTCCCAGGCACTGCAGATAAATGTGAGTGGTGCACTAGTGTGTGTGCCTTGCTTGTGTGCAGCTCAGTGGAAGGTGCAAGCATTGTCCCACATGACCCTGCCTGTTACAGCCCTGCTGGAGACAGTCATGTGACACCACCACAGAGGCAGTATAGCATGTGAAGATGTACATGTGTGCTCCACACCCCAGGCAGATGTCCGCAGGTCATGTGTGCCACAGCAGTGTGGTCGACCAGGACTGTCATAGTGGTCAGATACCACATGCCTGTATAAGTACAGTATGAGCATAGTCAACAGTTGCAGTGACAGAGTAGGTCAATGTACAGTGTCCCTGTGTTCAGACCACTGCCTACTGTACACTTGGCTAGACACACACCCAGAGGATGAATATACCGGTGAGCCATCACATGTCCCAGTACACGTAGCCTGTATAATGCCATCACAGGGTGGTCACAATAACATGTTGTATGACAGACCTGTTGTACCAGGTGATGTGTCATGTGTGCATATGTTGAGTTGCACAGCCGTTCACACGTCCGCAACATATCAGTGCATGATGCCTAGTGTAACATGATGTGTGGAACTGCACTGTGATCCACAACAGGGTCATCTGAGACAGGTGTGTTGTGAATGGTGTAACCCATGGTTCCACGGGATATACACTGGTGCTGTTGGCTGCCATGCTGGGGGTCACCAGTGGTGCCTGCAGTGGTCATACAGACATACTGCACACATTGTTCTGGCAGGAATGTCCATTGTTGTGGATGATGTGTTACTACGTGAAGGTAGGTGTGTGTTGTGAATGTTACCCATCCAGATGTGACCATCAGGTGCAGTCATGGTTGTCGACAGCATCACACCCATCCACAGCTGTCAGAACCCTGTCCCCAGAATGGGTGTCAGCCGCCCTCGTACTGTGTGACCTATGTGCAGATGGCGGAACACCTCCTACTGGCTGGCTAACAGTGTCATCTAGGAAGGCTATGTGATGGCTGGAATACGCTGTTATAATGTATAATGCTGGTATCCCAATGAAGTACATGGAATCACACACAGTAAGCCATGGCTGGCATGTAAACCATGTACAACAATGACTGTGTGACAGACACAAACAATGCAGAGCCATGTTGAACATGCACCCATGAGAACACCAAGTGAGGTATGTTGCACATATCAATGTACAACTGTCAGCTATGGCCATAGCATGGATGCAGACGCATATCCCCCACAGGCAGTTCCACACCATGTAGGTAGGGGGGCATTGCACAACTACATGTGACAGTTGCTGTACCGCCACATGTACTGCATATCCGTCATGTAGGGGTAGCAGTGGTACGTGACTGTTTGACATGCCTGTACATATGACCATGTCCCACAGGATATGTGTTACGTGTGTACAACACGTGTTGTACCGTCATCAAGCTGTGAAGTGTATGGCTGCCAGTGTACCTGTGTGACATGTTCTGCAATGGGTGCAAAGGTACGCAGTAGTGCATTGCATGCTCACATGCCCCACACAGGTGCATAGCCTGAACATACAATACAAAGAGGGTGTTGGATCATAGCAACCCACAAGAGGAGATGGGTATGAGTGGCAACCCACTACCACCTGTTTGGGTAAGATGTGCATGTCCATGACACATTAGCACCCGAGAAGCTAGCAGTACAGCAGTACAGGGTGGCATGCATATATGTTCACTAATACCCCTGTGTGTTTCACCACTGGCCTGTGGACAGACAGACACCAACACAATGTGCAGCATTGACATGTGCACAGCACATCACCGCTGGCTACTGTAGAACAGACTTACTGTGTAGACATGTGCACAGAACATCTGCGCCAGCCACACTCAAACACGTTATGTGTTGAACCCCACCATTATTGTAGCCCATGCCACAGACAGATGTTCACGCATCTGTGTATGTACATCTGGGAATGTCCCTGGCCTAGCAGTATAGCTGTGTCAGTGTTGCGAACAACATACTGAATGGGCTGTGTGTGTGAGGTGTGCGTCATACGTGTATGGCCCGATGGATGATACCATCAGTGCCCCTGCTATGTGAACATCCCTGTCCCCATACATGGATACCTATGCTGTGCCCAACACCACGCTCCCTGTGGGAGAGATGGCGCTGTGTGGTGCACCAGCTGACATGGGGGTGGCAGCAGGCACTGGATGTAGACATATGTGATACCCATGTCAGGCCAGGCAACCATCCATGTGCACGGGATAGCAGTGTGTGGGCACATACAGCACTGTGATAAACAATATCACAGCACATAGCACCTGTCAGGGGTAATGTGTATGCATGGATGTGCGATACCTGCATGCACCATACACACCCCCACCAAACAGCGTGCTGCCTACCTTGCAGAAGGCCATTGTCCACACCATGATGATAGACATGTGTAATGTCCATATACACAAAGCAATGACATATGGAATGGACAGCCACCCTGCCAATATCAGTACCCCCCAGGTGGGACACATCCCTGTGCCATGTATGTGACATACCCTGCCATACCATGCAGCCCTGCCCAGCAAGGCTGCATGTGCTATTGTGCTATCACAGTCATACATGGTGCAATGGACAAATGGCACTTGCACTATCAACAGTACACAGCAGTAATGTGGCACTGATGCACCCTGTGGTGTCACAGGTGCTGTGTGTTGGTGTACAACGTGCGCGCACATGCTATGCATGACCTTCCCTGCTAATGTCATATGGTTACACAATGTCCCATGTGTATCACATGTGCAATACAGGTGAGCCGTGGCAGGTTGTCCAACACCCGTACAGTGCTGTGTAGATGTACATGGCACAACACATGCATGTACAGGTGTCCATGTGTATGTGTGCAGTGCCACCGCTGACGTTCATAATGGCTGCGTACATGATGCCTAGTGACATATACACAGCATCCAGGTGAACAGTAGAACTGTGTGCACATTGGGACATGTGCCAACTGGTATGAACACAGGTGCAGGCAGGTACACATGTCCACAGCAGGTTACCATCAACATGGTGTGTGTACAGTGTGATGAGATGACACACAGATATGATATGATACCCATTGCTAAATGGTGTGACGGCAACATGTCAGCTGTGTCACTGCCATGATGCATCGCAGAGATTACTGTGCAGATGTCGTACATGTCATAGCAATGCATGTCCAGCGGTATGCAAGTACATCAGTGTAAATGTGACCTGTCACCATCATTATGTCTTACAGATAATGCCACGTTCCTGGCTGCCAGCCTTCAGCCGCCAGGAAGATGACGTGATTATACCGTTGCTCCATGACAACTATGACCTGCTGTTCAGCCATGTTCCACAGCAAGCACAGCAGCGGGATGACATGTGGCAGGATATGCGCAGGAGGGTGAACAACGTGGGTGGCAACCACCACACCTACCAGCAGATACGCCGACACTACACAGACCTAATACGGCACGCGAAACAGCGTGCCGCCACAATTGCCAGAGAACAAGGTGGGACAGGTGGTGGGCCACCAAGCCAGCACCCACTCACACACACGGAGGAGCTCCTGGCCAGTCTGGGGACACCCAGGGAACATCATGCAGAAACACTCGCTGCCATCGTGGAGGTGGGTGTCTCCCAACCAACGAGCCAGGAGCTGCCTGGTAAGTCAGTCTTGCATGTGTGTGTGATAACTGACGTAGGTGTGGGTGTCACAGTACACCACATAATGTACCAACACATGCCAGGTATATGGCCACACAAGCTGCATACTACAATATGCTACGTTGTGTTTGCAGACATGTGCATAACACATGCTACTACACAGGTACATGATGTGACATGCACAGTGCTTACTGTGGCTACAGTAATGGATAATGTGTATACTGTTGTGTCGCCCCTATACAGGTACCTCTGGTGTGTCGCACAGCCATGGGTCCATCGCAGGTGAGACTGTTGCTAGTAATAGGCATGTTACAGTGTATAGATATTCTCCATGTGGCCAGGTATGACATGCACACCTGGGTCTGCTCCAGTCACGGTATACAGGTTGCACCACCCGACACACACGCCACCCATGTACAGTAGATACAACCATTAGTATACACTGGCATGACACCACATACCCATCGGTGTGATATGTGCAGTCAGCTATGCATACAATGGTGGAGGTGTTCTACAATGGCTGCATATGTAGTATGCATCGGAATGCCAGTTGCGGTATGCACACAGTACCACATAGTGAGCTGTGATCTGGCCAGCACACAGGTGTTACCAATGTGACCTATGCCCCTGCATTGTGTGCACACGTTGTGACATGGCACATGACATGTCCCATGCACGTGGTGTTCTGTCTGCAACATTGTCACATCATGACATGACCTACGCATGACATAGCAGACATCCTCACTGTCTGCATAGCCTTCGGGATTATGACACCTCAGACTAGTATGGGTGTATGTCACATGGGCCACCACAGGGATGTGTACACGATGCCCATCACACACAATTGTCTATGACCCAGTCAAACATGGCCATGGGTGATACCCACAGGCATGTTGCCACACAGTACATCTGGAGTGGGTAGTCACCGTTGCACTTTGTCCACACATAGTGCGATCATAGCTGTAGTGGACCACCTGTACATCTGATGTGGTACACCAGACAACCGCAATGCCTGTCTGCAGCCACTGGAGGTGCCACCAATGTCTACCATATACATGCTGTGGAGCAGCATGACTGTGTTGCAGACATGGCAATGCAATGCGTCCATGTTATGCATCGCACAGAAACATACCTGTGTCTTGCTGCCATGCAGTGGCACAGTGCCTGTACTCCCCACTGTATAGCTATGTACACAGCTCACACCAACCACACCTGCACAGACATCTTTGTTACACATGCATTCTATCTGTAGTCTGTACACATAACACTGCACTGTGACGTCCAGTTTGACGTGGTGCATGTGGTGGGACACCATTGTCACATGTCCACATGTTATCGCACATGTTGGCGGAGTACATGACAAAGTGACGCCAGCCATGTGTACTGTTAACCTGCCTGTGGCCACACGGTGTATCACGGTGATGCATGCAAACTACCATGAATGTGTGTACTGCATGCCTACTGAAATGACACCTGCTTGATGTAGTGTGCACCCCAGGGCAGTATGCATACTACCACTATTAATGTCTTGCCTGCATTCACTGAGCTGTGGTGTGGGAATGCTGCATGCCATCTGCAATATCACATGCATGATGTGTCTGCATGTGTGTGTGTCTGCGTGTGTGTCAGTGTGTGTGTGTCTCTGCATGTGTGTGTCTGCATGTGTGTGTGTCTGTGTGCGTGTGTGTGCGTGTGTGTCTGCGTGTGTGTGTCTGTGTGCGTGTGTCTGCGTGCGTGTAATGTATCTTACAGTATGTCTTTGTATTCACAGGTGGTGTAGGTGCGTTCCCTCCTGCGGTCCATCTGATGCTAGTGTCCCCACAGATACTAGCGGTGATGACCATATGCATGAGGCACAGGCAGGGTTGTCACGGGCAGAAGCTGTGCCATTGGTTAACATCCCACCTATGTCCCCTTCATCTCCGCACGGTTCTGATGCCGACACATACCACATCACCGTTGCCCATAGAGGAAGGACAGTCAGCATCTGTTGGCATTGAGCAGGAATGTGTGGTGGCTACAGAAGGTGCGGGTACACACCATGTTGCCAGTGTAATGATTGGTGATGTGCCACACAGGCATGTGGCTGGTGCTGCTCGTAGGAGGAGCTCTGGTAGACATGCACCTGCTGTACAGGGTGCAGCAACTGGTATCACCAGACGCATGTTCCAGACTGTAATGGCGGCACAGGCACATGCTGAACGGCAGAACCAAGAAGGGCAGAGGCTGCAGAGGGCCGCAATCCATTCCCTAAATGAGAACATCCAGTCATTGGCGAATGCTCAACAGCAGCTTGCTGATGTTCTGGATAGGCGATTAGGTGAGATGGTTGGAATCCTCGACCGAGGCATGTCAATCCGCGAGCGTGAGCTGTCTGTGCTGGAACACCTGGTAGGGGTGAGGCGTAGGACACGTGGCCATAGGCCAGCAACACCACCTAGTGCAGGTCGACGTGCAGGTGCCACCTCTCATGCCCACTCACACAGTGCCGGTAGCAGCAGCAGTGCAGCTGGTGCTACACCAACCACTCCAGGACACAGCAGGCCATGTGGACGTGGCCCTGGCCGGTCCCAGCGTGGACACGGTTCCAGCGGACATGTGTCATTGGAGAGTGGCCACTCCATACCTCCACCCGGTAGTGCCCGTGCGACCCCAGGCAGGCACGGGTCACGTGGCCGCAGGCGGACACAGTGAGTCGTACAACCTGCACTGTACAGTCTGGGGCTGCCAAGTATACCCCGTGTAGAGCATCACAGATGGCTGAACTGTGTACACACATACCCACACACAGCAGACACAACTGTAGGGCTCCACCACAACCACATGCATTCTGCACAGTCATACCCAGTAAATGCACCGGCCCTTACACACACACATGATGTCATCCATTGGTACAGCCTATGCTCCAGGCACACATATCACCCTGTGCATATGATGAAGCCTCTGCTGCAGCACTGTCATCCACACCATCAGTGCACGGTTATGCAAATATATTCTGATGCACAGCGTGGACAAGTTAGTGAGAGGTGTATGTGATACCTGTGTCCGCATAGTGCGTGATGTGTATGTTGCAGTGGTTGTGTATGACAGGTGACAGGTGCGTATGTGATGTGGGTTGTGTACTGACATCATGCAGCAGACATACCATGTAGTGCAGGTGCAGCATACATTGAGCTGTGTACACGGTATGCGTGACGGTTACATGTGTAGCACCATGTTGGTTCTGTTAACTTGTATGCCTAATATGGTGTACTTGCATGTGCCTACTGGGAGCACTGTTATCAGTCCCCCACGTGTAGCTGTGGGTTACCCACAGGCACATCTGGCAATATCAGCATACCACAGGTACCCGCAACCTGCATGGACTCCTACATAGGTACATAGGTGCATAGGTACATACCAGGCTATGTGCCCTACGGCATGTGTAAGCCTAGCCAGAGTATGTGTGGCTTTCACCACCCCTTAGGATGAGAATACTACATCCATCGGTCCGCTGTCCCTCTGTCCAGCAGTGACACAGAGATGATGCCTGGCGCATACCTACGATCACCCATCCACACGTCAGGATTACTCTTGGACAGAATCAGTGAGGGGCTCTGCTTCACATGGGCTGGGAATCTTTTCCATGTTGTAGGTGGTCTCTGGGCGATGACCCTGTCCCTCCAGCACGTCCTATTTATGTCTGTGTTGAGGTTTCTGTCAGTTGCTTCTGTGCCCGTGTTTGTTTGGAGCCTAGGAGGTGGAACATGTCCATGTCACCCAGGTCGGACATGGCCGTGTATGTCAGGCACAGATCACCTCAGAGCAGACGGTATGAGAAGGTATACAGCCGGAGTCCCCTCAGTCGGGCAGCATGTGACATATGTTTCAGCACCTTTATCCCTGTGTTGTGGAACGTTTGAGGTCCTTCCGAGTGCTGCAGGTGTCAGGTTAGGTACATTCCAAATGTGGCGTTGTACCCAATCATTGGTTTGATGTGTGAAGAGTACAGGGGTACAATGACCTCCCCTGATGTGGATGTGAATCCCTTCATGACCAGGTGGGCACAGTGGAATGTCTTCCCAACCACAATGGCAATGTGAGTGTCGAGAGAGGTTACCAACAGGTTTGGTACCCATGTCCCTGATCACGTCCACCATGTTTAATGGATTACCATCTATATGGTAATTCGGGGTGAATATGTCTTTCCCAAAGGGTAGGTCTATACCTTCCCTGGCATGTAGCATCAGGCCATGGCTCTGGCACCAGTTATCCATTTCTATGAGACCCCAGGTGGATGTCCGTGTCTGATGGGGTGTTGAGTATGGTGGCCGGTGTGCAGTCATCTGCATACCTTGTCTGCCACAATCCCCCTATGTTTGCAATGCACATTGGAAATTTGAATGCCGAACAGGAGGGGGCCCAGGACTGAGCCCTGTGGGCCACCACTCGGGACCAGCTTGGAGTCTGACATGGCACCAGGAACACAAACCCTGTGGGGTTTGACCTCCATCCAGTTGGCAAACCATCGTGTGACATATGTCTCTACATCTACGCTGGTGAGCCTTTCTATGATGCCCACGTGGAGTGTGGTTTGAACGCTCCCGCCAGGTCATGGTAGTCTGTGCAAACTGACGTACCCCCATCAATGGCCTTAGTGACTCCTCCAAACAGGTTGACCAGGTTTGGGAGGCAGGATCTGCCCTTGACTAAGCCGATGTGGGTATGTTCTGGTATTTGCTGTACACCAATGTCTTTATTTATGGGCTCCAGTATGGACCTCCCCACAGCTTTGCAGACAAGGCTTGTCAAGCTGATAGGGCAGGGATGTATAGAGTCCATAAGAGCACTACCCGGGTGTAGTGGGACCACAGTTGCCGTATGCCATCCATCGGGGACGTAGCCCGTAGTAAGGCTAAGATGAAACAGGGTGAGGGCCTCAATGAGGTTGTGTAGCACACAGCCGGGGACACCATCTGGTCCCATTGATGCTGTGTTCACTGCTTAACAGATATCAGCTCTCTCCTGGGCATATGGGATGTTTGGGAGGCTAGACTCTGGTGGGATGGATACGTCCCCTCTTGGGGGTAGATGTATGCATGGAACATGTCCGCTGGTTTGTTGGCAATGTCTGTGGGTTCAGTGATCATTGTACCATTCTGGATTAATTCCGGGCATAACTGTGTGCTTCCACCCATGTTTCTACCATAGCTAAGGAAGGCCTTATGGTTGTCTTATGTGTCCTTTGCAGTACCGGTCCCACAGGCGGCCTTGGATGATTGTATGAGTGATCGTATGTTAACGCCGGTATTAATCAGTGATGCCTTCCCTGGTACTGATATTGCTCTGTCATGTATTAGCTTTCAACTCTTGTTGTACGGTTTGTCAATGGCTGGGGTCCACCAGACCATGTGCCTGCCTTTGGTGGACAAGGTCCTGATGTTATCAGGATCGCTTGGTGCAGACATTCCTGGGGGTGCTCATAGAAGGCATTTGTAAGGGTTTCATCAGTGTGGCCTGTGTTTACCACTGGCATGGAGGCCTTGTAGGGTACCACACCAGTCGTGTGTGGTACGCTGTGGAGAGGTCTTCACTGTGGTCTCCCATGCCGGTGTTGGGTGCAGGATGCGGATTTCCAGTGAGTTCACTATATGGTCTGACCTCACCATTGAGGGATGTACATCCTGTGTGGAGCATGTCGTCCCCATGTGTGATGATCAGAACTAGTATAGTTTCCCCCCTTGTGGGTATGGTGCATGGTTGTTCCACAGCATTCAGGTGTATGAACACCTGAAACCTTTGGTGTAGGGTGTTGTGTCCTGGGTAATGTTCCCGGTCTATGTATGGGTGGTTGATGTCACCCAATATGACGGTGTTGTGAGAGCATTCATACTCACCAGTGTCTTTAGGAAGGCTGTGCAGGTATCCTGGGTTTGGGAGGGTGGTCTGTAGCATGCAACAAACTGTAGGGCAGTCCTACCCATGGTTAATTGCACCTGGATATTCCCTGCTGCTACATGCATTTCTGCCAACCTGGAGGTGTGTGTATCCTTCATGGAAATGGAGACTCCCCCTCCTTCTGTGTTAGGTCCGGGTTATGGTCCTGAATGCGTGATATGGGGTATGACCTGATAGTGCTGGGGTGCTCTCAGCAGCCCTGATCAATGTTTCAGTCACAGCACTGACATCAATGTCCGCCATACTGAGGAGGGCATTTGAGGGTGTGCAGCTTGGGCGTAGACCACTGGCACTGAGCAGTATTACCCTGTCTGTTCTCCAGGTTTGTAGTGTAGGGTGGTAGGTTTATCATTCCAGCCTTGCCTGCAGTGGGCACTGTGGGGGTGGCAGGTGCCTTAGCCAAACCCTTGAAGACCAGGTGTGAGCCATACCTTGCGAAGGGGCATGGCGTGCCAAGCATGTCATCCCAGGTATGAGGAATCTGGATCCCCTCAGACTGACACCGGTAACCAGGCACATTATCAAGGGAGACCACTTGGAGCCAGTATAGTGGCATCATACTTGATGAGGGTGGGATACTGCCCAGGGTCAGGGACATGCTGGCCTGGGCTACACAATCTGAGTGGCCCTCTATGTCTCCTTTAATGTATCCCAGCGTGGTATGTCTCCAGTCATTGACACCAGCATGGGCAATGACCGCGTCATACCTGTACATGCTGTGGAGTGACCTGAGTGCGTGTGTTATGTGGCGGATTCCAGCGCCCGACAGGCAGCCTACTGTGATCATTCCCTTTTTCAGTCTGGTGGGTGGGACATCGGTGTGTCTGACAGTGGCGTCACCCATTACAAGTGTGTCTGGCATTGTGTGTGTTGCCTTTGGGGCTCTGACTGTTTAGCACACTGACGTTGAGAACTATGTGTTGCATGTCCTATGTCTTGTGGAGGCAGTTGCTTTTGGCTGTTTAAGGGGTGGTTTTGACAGGTGCCCAGGGAGTCAGGGCAGGGTTTCATTTTCAGCACCAGGGGTTTTGGGGGGCCCCTTTGTTGGGGGGGGGGGGGGGGGGGGGGGGGGGGGGGGGGGGGGGGGAGGGGGGGGGGGGGGTGGGGGGGGGGGGGGGGGGTCGTGGGGGGGGGGGGGGGGGGGGGGGGGGGGGGGGGGGGGGGGGGGGGGGGGGGGGGGGGGGGGGGGGGGGGGGGGGGGGTCCCCAGTTGGGGTCCCAGTTCCCACAAAACACTAAATTTATTCTGCCCCCCCTAAAACCCTCCCAAAAACAGGCCAAACCCCCCGGGAAAATAAAACCCCCATTTTTTGACACCCAAAACTTTACATGGTGGTTTTTACCCCCAAACACAATTGGATTAAACAGGGGGAAAGGTTTCAAAAAACGGGCCCAAAGATAAGGAAGTTGCTTACCACGGTACATGACGCATGTCCACACATATACTGCACCTGACACCTGTGGTCGGTGCCACAGGCTACGGTGGACAGAGACATCACATACATGGCATGACACAGTACAGGTATGGTGACATTCTGCAGGTATCGTATGCAGTGTGCTGGCTACTGACCGCAGGTGTCACCTGTCAGCCTTGGTGCACGGTGTGCAGCAGTCGGATGCTGTACCGGTACAGGAATATGTCCGCAATCGCGGTGCGTACACCTCTATGGCACACACACCATTGTGTGCAGATGGGACACCTGTCTGTGTGGTCAGCACCCTCACAAGACAATGCACCCATGCGCCATGTCACAGGGGGTGGTCTTGCACAGGTGGCCAGTAAGGCTCACAGGTATGGCATTGACAGGGCTGTACAATGCAGCACCAGTACGGGATGGTCACCCTGTGTGGTCAGTGTCCAGTCACAACACTATATCTGCATACACCCTCACAACAGGCAGCAGACATACACACATGTTGACACACTGACATGGTGGTGACCACACATGTCTAACCGGAGGGATGACGTGTTGCATGTACTGCACCATCCACATCCATGCACCCCACACTGAGGTAGGTACAGATCTCTACCATGGTGTACAGTGATGTGTGGCACGTGGCACATAGTCCCCCCGATCTGTGGCATACATGGGCACACATTCCTGCACACATGTTGGTGATAGGAATGCCACACCCGCTATATGGGATATGTGCAGGTGTGCAGCGGTATGTAGTGCATCCTGCGTACTACCACTGTATCTGGCAGCTGTGCCAATATTTGCACTTGGGAGGTGGTAGGGGTTACAGTGGCCATGTGACATATGGTCAATGATGCATGGCTGATGGGTATGCATTATGGCAGCGCTGTCATGTAAAGGTGACATAGCAGACTGTATGCACATGGCAGGGTAGGATGGTGTGCGACACACCTGTGACCAGCACCTGCACACATGCATGTGGACAGGTGTTTAAACACATGGTGTACACACAGACTGCCATGCGTGCTGTTACTATGCCACCATATGACGGCCCCCATGATGGGTATGCATGTGGTAGGGGGTTGCAACTGTGTTATGGACACCGGACACCGCTCATGCATGGCTGCACCATGCACAATACACGTGTCATATGTATCCCCTGTTGCCATGTGTGTATGCATTGCTACGTTGTGACATGTGTGTCGACATACATGGAACATGGACTGTGGTATGGTATCACAGCTATCACAGGCAAACTGTACAAGGGTATGTGTCCCAGTGAACACCGCTACACCCTGTAGGGGGTGCATACCACAGACATGTGTCCGCCTTCCCTTCATGTGTGTATTACCACGTACGCCTGTGTTATGCATGTGGTACATCACAGGCTTCGTATGTGTCCTGCGTGCAGTCCATGCACACAGCCAGGAAATCACATATGTGACATATCCGGACATTGTTTCACTGTGGTACAGCTGCAGTCATGTGTCATATCTGTGTCAGGCCCATGGTATGTGTGGAGCACGCCTGTCCGTGTATACCGGTATGGGTGGACTACATCACACCTGTGGGATCATTGATAGTACATGTGTACTCTGCACAATGGACGTACACCGCCACATAGTCTTGTGGACATATGTCACATGCTGTTGCTGGACTGTGAGGCATACTGCTGCACTGATGACATGGTGCTGGCATGGCAGCTACAGTGTTCACTGCAGTGTGTACATGTTCAGCCTGCACCTGTGACGCCTGTGCTGTCATCTGTGTGTGTACGTGTGACTGCATGTGTGTCCACCCTGTGCGTGTGTACGGGTTTACCTGGCCGTGACTTGCAGTGTGTGCACTCCGTCTGCATGCCGGACGGCGCGTAGCACATACTACATGTGTGAGCATGGCCGGGTTGCTGTTGTGTGGGTGGACACACATGACGGTCCACATTCTGCCTCCCATGATTTCGCCCCATGTGTATGCATGTCTGCACTGTGCAGATTCTAAGTGTCTGAGCATGCCCAGTAAGCAGCTGTGTAGATGGAAACACAGTACAGTGCACACCGCGCCCGTCTGCGTTGATACCCCGTGTGCATGCCTGTTTCCCCTTCGCAACCGCCACGTCTGTGGCATGGCCGGGTTGCTGTTGTGTGGGTGGACACACACGACAGTCCACATTCTGCCTCCCATGATTTCGCCCCATGTGTATGCATGTCTGCACTGTGCAGATTCTAAGTGTCTGAGCATGCCCAGTAAGCAGCTGTGTAGATGGAAACACAGTACAGTGCACACCACACCCGTCTGCGTTGATACCCCGTGTGCATGCCTGTTTCCCCTTCGCAACCACCACGTCTGTGGCATGGCCGGGTTGCTGTTGTGTGGGTGGACACACACGACGGTCCACATTCTGCCTCCCATGATTTCACCCCATGTGTATGCATGTCTGCACTGTGCAGATTCTAAGTGTCTGAGCATGCCCAGTAAGCAGCTGTGTAGATGGACACACAGTACAGTGCACACCGCGCCCGTCTGCGTTGATACCCCGTGTGCATGCCTGTTTCCCCTCGCAACCGCCACGTGTGGCATGGTAGGGTTGCTGTTGTGTGAGTGGACAAACACGATGGTCCACATTCTGCCTGCCATGATTTTGCCCCATGTGTATGCATGTCTGCACTGTGCAGATTCTAAGTGTCTGAGCATGCCCAGTAAGCAGCTGTGTAGATGGACACACAGTAGAGTGCACACTGCGCCCGTCTGCATTGATACCCCGTGAGCATGTCTGTCTCCCCTTCACAACCGCTAGGTGTGAGGGCATGGCCAGTACACCATTCGGGGGTACACACTACAGTCGGCACTGATGTCTGCTACTAGGCTTGTAGCCATGGCCAATGACATCCTGCATAGCCATGGTGACCATCCAGGTGAGTCATATGTGGTTGTTATGCCACAATGGCTGCCTACATCATGCACGCCGGATGCCCTCTCATAGGGTATACTGTATGTGGTGCATCCCGTATCCATGTCGTGATGTACTGCTCAGTAGTTAGTTGGTATTCCCAACTGCAGCACTACCGTGTTACTGTACGCCCACCTTGGGATGGTAACATGCTGTGTGACTGCGCACTCTGTCTTCATTCCCTATCGGCTGCCTTGCCTCTGCAGATGATATCACCCACCTAGGGGTATGCCTCCTGACAGTGCTGTGCTCAGTAATCTTGGTAGCGCGTTCTGTAAATGCATCATGCTGTAGTGTGTTCATGTAGGTAGGCGTAGGTTCGACTCCCGGCCCTTCCCTGTGTGTGTGTGTGTGTGTGTGTGTGTGTTTCCAGCTGTCTCTGCAGATGAACATGCTTTTAGATGCTTCGCAACACATACCTTGGCTATTGTCAGCTATTCCCTTACGGATGATGTCACCCGCCTAGAAGTATGCCTCTGACAGCGCTGCGCGCAGTAATCTCGGTAGCGCGTTCTGTAAATGCATCATGCTGTAGTGAGTTCATGTAGGTAGGCGTAGGTTCAACTCCCGGCCCTTCCCCGTGTGTGTGTGTGTGTTTCCAGCTGCCTCTGCAGATGAACATGCTTTTAGACGCTTCGCAACACATACCTTGGCTATTGTCAGCTATTCCCTTATGGATGATGTCACCCGCCTAGAAGTATGCCTCTGACAGCGCCGTGCTCAGTAATCTCAGTAGCGCGTTCTGTAAATGCATTATGCTGTAGTGAAGTACATGTAGGTAGGCGTAGGTTCGACTCCCGGCCCTTCCCCGTGTGTGTGTGTTTCCAGCTGCCTCTGCAGATGAACATGCTTTTAGACGCTTCGCAACACATACCTTGGCTATTGTCAGCTATTCCCTTATGGATGATGTCACCCGCCTAGAAGTATGCCTCTGACAGCGCTTTGCTCAGTAATCTCAGTAGCGCGTTCTGTAAATGCATCATGCTGTAGTGAGTTCATGCAGGTAGGCGTAGGTTCGACTCCCGGCCCTTCCCCGTGTGTGTGTGAGGTGTGTGTGTGTGTTTCCAGCTGCCTCTGCAGATGAACGTGCTTTTAGACGCTTCGCAACACATACCTTGGCTATTGTCAGCTATTCCCTTACGGATGATGTCATCCACCTAGAAGTATGCCTCTGACAGCGCTGTGCTCAGTAATCTCAGTAGCGCGTTCTGTAAATGCATCATGCTGTAGTGAGTACATGTAGGTAGGCGTAGGTTCGACTCCCGGCCCTTCCCCGTGTGTGTGTGTGGGGTGTGTGTGTTCACAGCTGCCCTAGTAGAGTGTAGTTATTTTAGACGCTTGGCAACACATACCTTGGCTATCGGCGGCTATTCCTTTACGGATGTTGTCACCCACCTGGACGTGTGCCTCTGCCGGTGCTGTGTTCAGTGGTCCATGTAGCGCGTTCCATACCTGTGTCATACTGTTGTGCGGTTGGGTATGTGGGGGTGTGGTCAATCACCATGCCTGCCAGATGTGTGTGTGTGTGTCTATGCTCACAGCCGCATGGGTTCATAGGGTATGGCTTTAGAGTTTCCGCAGAACACTTATATCCTGCCGCCATCCATGTGTTTGTGGATGGTGAGACGCAGCTCGTGGACTGCTTGTGTGCCTGCTGTGTTTGGCAACCTCCGTAGCGTGTTCTCCACATGCACCCTGCTGTGGTGTGGTGGGGTGGTGCTGTGTACGTTACACTCACGGCCTTGCCACATGTGTCCGTCTATATCTCTCTCGTTGTATATATACATACCTATGTTGTGCCCATAGCGCTGCTCTTGCATGGACAGCTGTCTGTCCCATCTATCGCATATTTGCACGGCTGACACATAGAACTGTGGTACGATGCATATCCACTCATTGTCCATGCAACGTCCGTATTCCAGAACGCCCTAGAGACATCTGCTGGATATCGTGGCAGACAGCTATCCTTGCTGTACTGACACTGTACCCATACACGCCATAAACCTTGTGTATAATTGCCTGTTTATGGTGTGTGTATGTCTATCTGTGCTGTATGCATGGTCGTGTGTGTCCCGCTATAGCCGTCTGTGCAGGTGTCGCCACTATGGGTAATCCTTGTAGACCGCTGTTTCATGTGCACTTCAGCACATACCTGCAGACCGTACTACCCCTCCTACGGCAGCGGCCTTAGATCAACTGCTGCCCTAGGCTATAGGGCTCCATGGTGCCCACCACCACAACACATGGTGCCCCCATCCTGGTGTACCTACATGACATACCTACTAGACAGGTGGCCCTACTAGTGCGGTGCCCTAGGCAGCCGCAGGATTGGCGTATGCCTACGGCCGGCTATGAGCACATCACAAGGCATACGTTTACATTCAGTGTTTTACAAAGGCTAGGTTATAATACCAGAGGGGGGACCTCATCAACTATGCTTTAGAATGCGGATTGAGATGGATTATTAGGTGGAGAGTTGACCACACACCAGGGCTGACTGATGAAACACTGATTAAGCCTCTTGAGAAGCAGGTGGCTTAAACCCAAGTAACAGGAATGTAGTTTAGGTACAGATATACAGTTAACACACATTAGTCCACTCTTTCAGTTGTTTACCACTGTATTACATTGATATGATATACATATCTTCTATATATATTGTTAGATCTTTGATTGATGAGTATTAGGCATAGTACAATATCATATAATACATGTTTTAATAGGATGTTTTTGGAGATGTTAATATATGTGTGTGTAGTTAACATTGCGTCTGTGCTTTATATGCTGTGGTTAATTGTTCATTGTTTGCTGAGAAATTGACCAATGAAAGTGTAAGGAGGGATATTTAAAGCCTGGATGCTTTTATGTTATGTGTAAGTCTGACGGAGCCTACGGGTGAAAGTGGTTACTTGTCTATGAATGAACCTTTGTATACCATTTGGGCACTGTCCTGGACAATTTCGACATTGACTGTTTCATCTACCTATGTGTGTTTTGGATTGTGTGCCATAAGGTGCCAGCGGTTCTTTGATGTTGATTAGGTGTATTCCATGGTCAATTGACATTAATCCTATTAATTCACTGAAGGATGTTCTTTATAAGTGGGAACGCCATAGTTTAACCATCCTATGACTTTCCTAACTGAAGTTGTTAGTGTGCCATTGGTATGTGTTCCACAGGTCGCCCATTTGTTCCACAGTATGGAAGCGAGTGATCCCCATTTTGGTGCTGGCAGATTGAGTGCTGTGTACTGTATTCGCACGGCGGTCTGACTTTGTATGGGGAGTGTCTACTGTAGTCCCTATCTGTATTTCCTGTGTTATGCCTTACTGCAGCTGTGTAATTCCACCAGGTTTGCAGTTATGGGTGCCATCTTGGTCGTACGCTTGTCCATCCATTGGAATTGCCTACTGGACACTGGTATAGGGCTGTACACATTTCACACCTGCATTTAGCATTATCCGGTGGATGCTTTGCATTATTAGTGGGGAGTAAGGCATGTGCTATACCCACATCCCTCCCACGGGGCGGGACAATGGATTATCTGCCAAACAACACCGAGCCCCATTTCTGCATACCCAGGATCCCATGGCTGCAACCCTCAATGGTACCCATTACACATCCTTCATGTGTGCAGGACTGGGATGTGGACGCACTTCTATGGACTCGACAATCTGGGGATTTCTGTTCATATGTCCTGCATTTCATGGACAATTGTCATCAACCTTAAACATGCTGGTGGTGCATATGTCTAGCTGTGCCGTAGTCACGGCTGTCGCTTCTTCTGGTAGAACGATCGCAGCTGGATGATATTCCGTACGGATCAATTTTTGGGTCCTACAATGGACACCAATGTGCATATGTAAAGTGTAGAACTTGTTGGACTGTGTCCATCTGGCCAGTGGTTTTGACTGCTGCTGTATGTTCCCCAATCGCGGATGTCTGTTTGACTACCCATATTATGTAGTGCTACGAAAACCAGGTTTTTCAAAACTGAAAACAAATGGTGTACATCCAAAGATGCAGGTTAGCAACTGCTTTAAATAATCCTCAGAAGTCCCAATAGGAAATATCCGCCACTGTATTGTCAAAATAACACCACCAAAACATGTAGATCCTATTAATTCATTGAAGGATGTTCTTTATAAGTGGGAACGCCATAGTTTAACCATCCTATGACCTTCCTAGTTGACGTTGTTGGTGTGCCATTAGTATGTGTTCCACAGGTCACCCATTTGTTCCGCAGTATGGCAGCGAGTGATCCCCATTTTGGTGCTGGCAGATTGAGTGCTGTGTACGCCGGTATTCGCACGGTGGTCTGACTTTGTATGGGGAGTGTCTACTGTAGTCCCTATCTGTATTTCCTGTGTTATGCCTTACTGCAGCTGTGTAATTCCACCAGGTTTGCAGTTATGGGTGCCATCTTGGTCGTACGCTTGTCCATCCATGGGAATTGCCTACTGGACACTGGTATAGGGCTGTACACATTTCACACCTGCATTTAGCATTATCCGGTGGATGCTTTGCATTATTAGTGGGGAGTAAGGCATGTGCTATATCCACATTCCTCCCACGGGGCGGGACAACGGATTATCTGTCAAACACCGAGCCCCATTTCTGCATACCCTGGATCCCATGGCTGCAACCCTCGACGGTACCCATTACACATCCTTCATGTGTGCGGGACTGGGATGTGGACGCACTTCTATGGACTCGGCAATCTGGGGATTTCTGTTCATATGTCCTGCATTTCATGGACACTTGTCATCAACCTTAAACACGCTGGTGGTGCATATGTCTAGCTGTGCCATAGTCACGGCTGTCGCTTCTTCTGGGTAGAACGATAGCAGCTGGATGATATTGCGTACAGATCAATTTTTCGGTCCTACAATGGACACCAATGTGCATATGTAAAGTGTAGAACTTGTTGGATTGTGTCCATCTGGCCAGTGGTTTTGACTGCTGCTGTATGTTCCCCAATCGCGGATGTCTGTTTGACTACCCATATTATGTAGTGCTACAAAAACCAGGTTTTTCAAAACTGAAACCAAATGGTGTACATCCAAAGATGCAGGTTAGCAACTGCTTTAAATAATCCTCAGAAGTCCCAATAGGAAAGATTCGCCACTTTATTGTCAAAATAACACCACCAAAACAAGTAGATCACGAGCACTTTCGCCCGGTCTTACCGGGCATTTTCAAGTGTAATTAGCTAAAACAATAACTAAATAAATAATAATAAATAATTTAATAATAAAAATAATAATATGTTATTTGGACAATAGCTTCTGCTATTGGCATACAGTGCTGTGGGTGGTGCCAGTTACCATACATATGGCTTTCTCAAAAGCCGACTTCACACTTCTAAACACTAGTGTGGTCTCCTTTAAGTCCCCTGAGCAGTGGTAAACATTACTCAAGCCACTGAATCACTTACATATGCCTTCTATCAGCACCTACAGGACTGCATGGATCAGGCAATCCCTTACACAACTGTGAGTCTTTGTACCAATGCCAAGCATCCAGTCTGGTGTACCCCAGCCATACACAAGCTCTACAACGAAAGGAGGTAGCTACTACAAGACAGAGCAGAATCCTTGTAAGGTATGACACCCTTGCTCATTATATGTGAAGAACTACAAGCTCTCATGACATCATCCAGGGCAAATCCGACAGATATATCACCAAGGACTCGACAGACAATCATACGGCCTTCTTTAGCTATGTTGGACACCTGGGAGGACACTCCCAGATATGCTCGGACTGGGTTCAGAATGATGTGAAATTTACTGAACCTACACACATTGCCAACATACTGGCTGACAGGTTCGGTGCAAACATCTCCCCTCCCCACATGGAGAGATGTCTGTACCAGAGGATTGTGGCCCCCGAAACTTCTGTAACGCACAGGTGGGACATGCTCTCTCCAAGGCAGTGAACACAGCATCCATGGGACCAGATGGTGTCCCGGCTGTGTACTCCACGAACTCATTGAGGAATTAGACCCACAGTTAGGACAGCTGTTTAATCTTAGCCTCACCTCAGGTAATGCACCCAAGTTGTGGCGCTGGCGACTGTAGTCCCACTTCACAGGGGCAGTACCTCCACTGACCCTGGTAATTACCATCCCATTAGCTTGACAAGCCTTATCTGCAAAGCCATGGGGAAGGATCATAATGGAACTCATAGATGACGACATAGGGGACTTGCATACTTTGCATCCAACCCAGTTTGGCTTGGTCAAAGGCAGATCATGCGTTTAAAACTTGGTTGACGTTTTAGGAACAGTCACCGAGGCCATTGATGAGGGTCAGGCAGTCCATACAGCCTACCTCGACCTGGCAAAGGCCTTCAACACAATACCCCCCTCAGGTATCATTGATAAACCCATCGGCTTGGATGTGAACCCATACATCGCAGGATGGGTTGCAAACTGGCTAGGTGACAGAACCCACACGGTCATAGTTGCTGACACCATGTCAGACTCACAGCCGGTCACAGGCGGTGTCCCACGGGACTCAGTCCTGGGTCCACTCTTTTTCTGCATCTACATTTCCAAAGTACAAGCAAACACAGGGGGGTTATGGCTGACAATGTTTGCAGATGACTGCGAACTGGGTGCCATAGTGGGACGGACATCTGACACAGATATCCTTCAGAAGGGCCTCACAGATATGGATATCTGGTGCCAGGGACATGGCCTACAGCTAAATGCCGGGAAATGCATAGTCATACCCTTCGGGAAGAACAAGGTTACCCCTAGCTGCCATATAGGTGGCAATCCACTGAGCACAGAGGGAGTTACCAGGGATCTGGGGACCCAGGTTGTCAGTCACCATTCGTTCGACACACACGTTGCTAACGTAGTTAGGTAGACCTTCTACATTGCCCACCTGATTGTGCAGGGATTCACATCTAGATCAGGGGAGGTCATCGTCTCCTTGTACTCACCACTCATTAGACCTATGATTGAGTACATTGCCCCATTCGGAAGGTATCTGACCCGACACCTGCAGCAGCTGGGAAGGCCCCATAGGTTCATCGTCAAACGGATGCAGGGTGCCAGGAATTTGTGTTATGCTGCCTGACTGAAAGGACTCCTGCTCCATTCAGTCACATACCACTTGCTCAGTGGTGACCTGTGCCTGACATACAAGGCCATGTCGACCCATATTTGATGACTATGCTTCACCTAATGGATCTTCATCCCTCAGAACCACAGGGGCAGGTGACGTGAACCTTGACACGGTCATTAATAGAATGTGTTGGAGGGACAGATTCATCACCCAGACACTCACTATGCTGTGGAACAACATCCCAGTACATGTGAGGCAGAGCACCTCGCTGGCCTTGTTCGAGGATCTTGACCAATGGATGGGGATTGCAGATATACCCCAGGGATTACTTCATTGTCACTGCTTGACAGAGGTACAGCAATATAATAGGCATTGTTATCTTCGGACTGGAGGGTTGGCAAAGGCAACATAACTATGGGCTAGGGTTATAGCTGCCCTTGGGCAGATAGCCTACTATGTACCTATGGACCTATGAACCTATGTTCATAGTTTGTCCCATTCACACTTGTCTATCCCCTATCCTCATTCGTATGTGTATATTTCTGTGGCACATGATTGAACTATGTATTACCTGCAGGTATGCTGTGTACAGTGCACATACATCACGGTTGATTACAGTGTATCTGTGTACCTACCTCTGTGATACTGAGGACTACCACACATCCTTCACAGCATTACATGCATATGTCCATACTATTATTCGTTGGCCTGTGGGGGGTTGTTAGGGCAACGGTTACACGTGTCCCTGTTTGTGCATGCGTCATGGTGGTCTTTGACCAGCCTCCGTTGCTATCGTGGGATGGACGGTAGTGTTGGTGTGTGTTTGGGATGTGTTTCCACTGCGGGTACATCTGTGGGGGGTGGGGTTGGCACATGTTCCTCTTTGCAGGGAGCCCCATCCTGGACATTTGTGTCATGCGTCAACACTTGGCACGTGCCATATGTCCTGTGCTATTCCCACAGTCGTGTATGCCTTCCTGCATTACTACTGCGTATTACTGGCAGTTTGTATCTGGTACGCATGGCTATTATGTTGGATAGCTTGGCCTATTCCCATGCTATGACATACCCATTCATCCAGGCATATACATGTTATTCCATCCTTTGCGTTGGCCGTGGGTGTTTGGCCATCCGGCAATGCTATTGTCAACGTGTGATGTCCCACCTTCACCTTCTGTGCATGTGGCACCCTGTTGGGGCGTCCTGCTTGGTGGGCAGATGTTCCGCCATATGTGTTGTGTTTGACATGTCTGCATAGCTAATCATCAGTACGGTGGCTGAACATACTGCCTTGTCCAGATGTGTACAGTTATGGGCACCGTGGCGTGTGCGCCTATGGGGTTTCGACAGGTCCATACCACATGCGGGATGTACACATTCTGCCGACACATTCACATGCAGCCATTTGGATATCTGTACCTGAGGTGGGATGTTAACATGTGGGGTACATATTTGCCCACGTGGCACTGCCTAGGACAATACTTCTTACTACATTTCAGGTATACCCATTGTGTGTAGGTGTGCAGCTGCGCAAGGCTGCTAGCTGGGTTGGGTGCACGGTCATACATGGGTGCGGGTTACGTGCTATGACGGGGCTGTTGTGTATTACATTTGCATGCATGGGTTCTGCTTCTGGATATTACGCTTAGGCATACGCCGTCCTATGTGTATGCGACGGGCACGTTGCTGGGTGTAGTACATGTTGCTATGCACATGTTTGTCTGTGTTTAGAGTATCTGGTTTACTTCTGGTTGTTATATCGACACGGCTGCCCGGCTGTGAACTCTCACTACTGCTGGTGACCATGCCCATGTGGCTACTTGTGTGTAGGTGCGGCGCGCTGACATGCTGCGGTACACCTTCACTGGGTATGCCCACTGACAGTGCATTGCGTGACGGACACGGTATTACGCGTATCCTTTGTTCCTTGGACGGGTACAATTTGGACTTCGTGGGTTAATGTTTGGTTCTCCGTTTTGTGTGAACGGGTACTATATTGCATACTCTGCGTACGTTTCATTATCCACGGACCCTGGCTGGTGCGGTTACTATTGCAGGCGGCCTGTGACAGTCAGCACTTTAGGTTGCTCATTGCCTGCCGGCTTGGCCACGCCTACGGGCGCATCCTACTTGGGCTCACGCCGCGCGTCTCTGCACGTGTCTGTGGTTGCGGCGCGCACTCATTACTATGCATATGGCGCTGCTACGCCGATTATACACTGCACTGCCGGCGCAAGCCTTACACCGGCCTTGCGCCGAGCTTCATGAATCCCGGGGACTATCTCAAAATGTTACACAACATTGACATTTTATTTTATGTACTTACCAAGACAAAATAATATTATCTTCAGATAAAGCTAACTTTTTCTGATTATCACAACAGTTGTATCCTTGATTATTATTTATTTATTTATTGCTAATGATTCTAAATATACTGCAAATAAAAAGTGGAAAGATGAGTATCTAGGTCTGGCTTTTCTGTTCAAATGCAGCTTAACAGAGTGGAACCCATGAATCTTTATTTGTGCCTCAGACCCTTCCTATATTCTCCATGGTATCCCTATTATTCTGTCGTGGAATACAAATGCTGTCACTGCCCTAATCATAAAATTTAATCTGACTCTGCTGAAGACTTTCTTTGCTTCAAGGCTTGCCAAAAATAGCTATGTATGGCCGCACTTCACTTTCCTCTGGATTATCATTACTTTGTTAATGTTGTCAGATGTTTGCCTCCCCATCTACAAGACAACATTGACCCACATCTATCAACTTTTTAGCATCTTAACAATTATCTTAGTTAATATAGACATAAACTCATTATAATCATGCTCTGAAGGGTATACTTAAAGCCAGATATGACAAATCTTGACCCTCTTTGGGTGATACTGCCACCATAGCTTTCTTCTAAGGTACCACTACTTTCTCCTCTTTAAAATATTGCCAAAAAAAAAGAAAATTATTCCAGATTTTTATCACACTTTCTTCTTAACTTCCAGTTTTCCATGGGTATATCATCTGTTCTCTGTTGATTGATTATATATATCACTGCTTTTATTTAATTTAATTTTTACTATTAATTGTTGAGCCTCATCTTCCTATAATGTTGGCATAACTTATTTTTCCATACCAATTTCCATTTGTATTGTGTCTTGTTTTCTGAATATATATTTTAATACCAGTATATAATGTCTAGTTGTTTTTCTTGTTATAGGCTTCAGAGATTTGGCTACAATTATTTCTACTTTCTGTTGCTTAAGTCATTGTACAAAATGTTTTGTGCTCTAGAGTTGTTTATTATTTATTTGTTTGATATTTGTTTACCAGGGAAGTCTGACTGGGCAGGTACCCATTTTCAGTGGAGACCCGGGAAGAAAAGCTTCACAAATACAATACAAAATGTTACATAGATGTGGTACAAAGAGAGAAAACATTAGTTGCATAGTAACAAATAATCACAGTTTAACAAAGCAGTAATACAGAGATACATTTTAATATTCCTTGTATAGAGAGATTAAAACAATGAGTGAGAAGGTCACTGAAAAAACAGTCAGTAAAAACAAAATGAAAACTCCAGCAAAGCTAGAACTTCCACTGAGTGACCTCCCAAACCTCTTGTATCAGAGGCACATGAGATATATGCAAATGATTCTTATGAACATCAGGTGTTTCATCTAATTGATGATTCTGAATGCCCATGACTTTTTTCATAATTTTAATGTACAATTTCAGGCCAATAAAGCCAAACCCCACTAGCTGTAGCTATGCATATTTCGGCCTTGTTATGACCTCATCAGCACAGAGTGCTTGACTAAGCATTAGAAACACAGGGCTGTTATACCCAGCTGATGTCCATTATCATTAGGGTCAATGCAAAAATATCCCAAACAACAAACTAAAGCAACGAATGAGAAGGTCACTAAAAAAACAATCAGTAAAAACAAAATGAAAACTCCAGCAAAGCTAGATCTTCCACTGAGTGACCTCCTAAATCTCATAAGGTTCATTTGCATATATCCCTTGTACCTCTGATACAAGAGGTTTGGGAGGTCACTCAGTGGAAGTTCTAGATTTGCTGGAGTTTTCATTTTGTTTTTACTGATTCTATAGAGAGATTCAAAATTTAGCAAGGCAATAATACATGGATTCATAGAAATCTGCCTTTTCTATAGAGGTTTTGACAGAAGCATAATAGAGAAAATGCATGAAGGTTTTGCAATTTATAGAGTATTATGGTGGCAATAAAGGGAATTTAGGTGATGGGTCCTATAAAGTAGTATGTTTAAAAGAAGTAGCAATTGTTGATTAGGGCTGGAGGATGGGCAGAGCCATATGTTAGCTGGATGAGTTTTGAGTAGTTTTTTAAAGTGGGCAGGATTAGTTGTAGATCTGGTAGTTTGAGGGCATGCATTCCAGACTCTTGCTACATAATTTGAGTAAAGTGAGTCACCCGCAGTATTATTGGCTTTGTTTACTTTTAGTAGTGATTTATTAGTAGAATATAAGACATGATTATTGGAGTAAGGTTGTAATATGTTTTGAAGGATTGGGTTTTTTTTCTGGTTGGTAAAGTAATGTATGAACGATTGTAAGCTGGAAGTAGGATAAGCGATGGGGAAGTTCTAACCAGGTGAGTTGTTTCAGGGCTAAGCAGTGATGGGATCTATATGCAGTGTCTGTGGTGAATTTTGTTCTTTTATTGTAGCATGCTTCAAGTTTACCTAGATCTGTTTTCTATATGTTGGTGAGTATAGGTGAAGTGTAGAGTAGAGAAGACAGTAGGTGGGTTCTTGCAATGGCGGCTTTGGTGTCATTAGTTAGAAATTGTTTCAGTATAATGTGCCTAGTTTTTTATGTAACTTCTTGATAGTTTGAGCTATATGTATGTCAAATTTCATGTTATTATCAATAATTATGCCTAGTACTTTAGTTTGGGATATGGGAAATATGATGGTTTTATCAGTAGGTGTGATATAGAAAGTAGGAGGGGGATCAGTGGCCTTTGTGGGTTGTAAGGCATAAGTTTAGTTTTGTTGGTGTTAAGGATGAGCTGTTGAGTTAGAAAACCAGGATTCCACTGCAGAGAAAGATTATTGTATCATAACTTGAAGTTGTTGGAGGGAAGGAGCAACACATATAAGAGTAGAATCATCTGCATACTGGACTAGGGAAACAAGATGGGTGGCAGTGTGAAGATTGTAAGTAAAGATAGTAAAGAGGAAAGGACCTAAGATAGAGCCTTGTGGAACACCCACAGTAACTGGAAGTAGTGGAGACATGTCTTGTTGCAGTTCTACAGCTTGCTGGTGACTAGCTAAATAATCTTGGAACCAAGCTAGTGCAGAGTGGCTAAGTCTTAGGTCAGAGAGAACAGATAGTAGTTTGTACTGTGAAATGGTGTCAAATTTCTTAGACAGATCTAGAAAGATAGTTGAGACTATTTTGCCTTCATTCCTATATTGATTTACTATATTAGTAAAGTTCAAGAGGACAGTTGGTTGGGCTGAAATCCCTGTTGTGATCTGGCTGGCAGATTGTTAGTTAGAAGATAGAAGTTGTGAGTGTATGCTTTTTTCTAGTATTTTGGATAGTGGGTATAGAATAGCAATAGGCCTATAATTGGAGAGTTCACTTGAGTTACCTCCTTTGCATAAGGGGATTATATGTGAAATCTTCCAGATAGTTGAGACATTTTGTTTGGAGATAGAGCAGTTAATGAAAATGGAAATAAGATTGGCTATGGCATCAGTAGAAAGTTTTACATATTCAGTTGACAAGTTGTTGGCTGCTAGAGTAGTTGGACTAAGTTTTTTAGTATTTTTTTTATCCTTTCTTTTGGGACATGGTGGAAGGAGAAGGTATTGTCATCCTTTTTGCCTGTTAAAGGAACTGTTGGTGGAAGGGAGCTGCTTTTTTTTGTGTTATAGAATAGTTTTAGTAAAGTTCTTGTTAAATTGTTTAGCGGTGCTATTTGGAGTATTAATGGATGAGGGGGTTGGTGTTGAAGTGTGCCCGGGATATAGAATTTTTTTTTATTGCTGACCAAAATTGTTGAGGATTATTTGGATGTTTTACTTGGAAATTATTATAATATTTTTTCTTGCCTTGTTTGACATGACTTTTGGCTTTGTTTCTGAATTCAAGGTATGATTGGTGATTTGTTGGAGATTTATTTGACTGCCAGAGATCCCAAACCTTATCTTTTAGTTTAATTAGAGCTTTAGTTTCCTTAGAAAGCCATTGGGTATAATTTGACTTAGTTCTTATTGTTCTAGGTGGTGCTAGTTTATTGAGTATATTGAGGAAAGTGGATTTGAAATATGCTACAGTATTATCTATGGGTAGGTCTTTAGGGGAGACCAGTTACAGTGCTTGAGGGTAGGTGTAAAGATTTGGGGGTTGAAATTTCTTTTGTCAAAGATTTGTCTATAGATGGTTTGTTTAGATGGGTTAATACATTGTCTAAATATATAAATTATCAGGTGATCACTGAGACTATCAAGAAGATAGCCAGACTGTAGGAAGAGCGAGAGTTTGCTTGTAAGAATCCAGTCAAGGATAGAGTGTCTGATGATTTGTCTACTCTGGTGAGAGCTTGAATAATTTGGGTGAAGCCATGAATGTTTATATGGTTTGTAAGATATTCAGAGTTACAGATGGACCAATCAATATTAAGGTCAACCATAATAACTATTTTGTGAGGCAGATTTTTAGATGTCAAGTGGAGTATGTGTTCTACTGTGGAAATGTTATTACCAAGTAGAATATAGATTCCTAGTATGAGTAAGTGTTTGTTGGAATTGATTTCCAGCTTGGTAAATAGTACTTCAACATTGTTAAAGTTTGGGGTGCTGTGGTCTAGGGATTCTAGTATGAGATTATGTTTATATACTATGGCTATTCCTTCTCCTGTTTTGTTCTTTCTGTCTAGCCTATGAATGTTATAGATAAATGCAATCTGAGGGTCATGCTGCTCAACACTAGACATCTACATCTCGAGATCCAGTCACTTGAAGCACTCCTCAAAATGGAGAACATTGACATTTGTGCTGTAACAGATGCCTGGTTTACAGCCTCAGACAGCACCCCTGCACTACCGGGCTATAACTCATTCCAACCTGTCAGACTCAAAACATGGACCACAGCTCCAAAGGTGGTGGTGTCTCCATATTCATACAGGATATGCACGCCTCCAGACTAGTGTCCCAGCATAATGCATCTGAGATAGTTCAGGTACAACTGACATTGGGTAATAGTGCAGTCCAGGTCATTGCCTGCTATAGGTCCCCATCCATGTCCCTAGACTCTCAGTCCACATTCCTTAACACCCTGGAATCTATCTAGGTCCAATCCAACACTCTCATACTAGGAGACTTCAACTATACCTCCATCAACTGGGAAAGATACTCAAGCACCAATTCCCTGGCCCAAAGCTTCCTGGCATTCATCAGTTCCAATGCCCTGGACCAGCTCATTTTGACACGCAGTAGAGGAAGCAACATCCTTGACCTGTGTTGATTACTAACATATGGGACCATTGCTTGACAACAGTAGTCAAGCCCTACCTGGTCAGATCCAACATAGAGTAATCATCATGGAAATCCACATCTCACCCACACCCCCCACAAAGGTAACCATCTTGAAAAACTTCTCCAAAGTTGACTTTGGACTCCTAAAAACAGAGATGGATAACTTCACAGCACCCATGCCAATGGAAAATACCTGCAGAACTGCCAAATCATACACAAATGCACTGTACAAACATGTACATCAATGCATGGGACTAGCCATACCTAACAGAACCGTGACACTCTCCTCCAAACACTGGAGGCCAATCTGGTGGTCCCCTGTCATTAATAACCTGAACAACAGAAGGAAGAAACTGTTGCAGACAAAGGTGCAGTCCCAAGAGTGGTAAAACTCCCTTATTAGCCAAAATAACAACTTGAGATCCTTCATGAAATCATCTAAAGCCAGCTATGACATCAGAATTGCAGTACTTACTGACAACAATCACAAAGATTTTGATAGTTATATCCAGAACCTCCACGGCAATACCCAGAAGTGCTCTGAGTTATTGCACAGTGCAGTGCTGCCTCCTATACTGAGCCAACAGATATTGCCAAAATTCTTACCAATACATTCAGTGCCAGCTTTACAACCCTCCTCCCCTGGGGAGCAATCATAATGCCAGAAGAATGCCAGGCACCCAGGATTACTGCCGTCCAGTTTAAACCTGCATTATCCATGGGCAAGAATACAGCTTCCATGGGTCCCAGAATTATCTGTGGCTGTGTTCTTCTTGAACTACAAAGATACCTGACACATCTGTGTGCCCTGTTCAGTCACAGCCTCATCTCAGGCTTTGTCCCTCTCAAATGGTGCACTGCTACAGTCATCCCTCTACATAAAGCATTAGCAATTACAGACCCTGGGAATTATCAGCCCATTAACCCGATGAGTCTGATATGTACAGCTATGGAGTGCATCATCAGGGACCTGATCGACAAACATATAGGTAATCTCTGGACCCCACACAGTTTGGCTTTGTGAAAGGGAGATCATGCCAACTCAACCTGGTTGACTTCTTTGAGTCAGTCGTCAGGGCTGTGTATGACAGTAAGGCACTGCATACAGCCTGCATCAATCTGGCCAAGGCTCTTGATACCATTCCTCAGTCAGGTATTATTGATGAACCCACCAAACTAGGCCTCAACCCCTATATCATTAGGGGGGGGTTGCAAACTGGCTCACACATAGAACACACACAGTGGGAAAGTAACGAGCTCCAAGTCAGACTGCCACTCAGTCACAAGTGGGGTCCCACAGGGATCACTCCTGGGTACTCTCCTGTTCAGCATCTACGTCTCAGGAGTCCAGGCCAGCACAAAAGCACTCTGAGTGACCAAGTTCACAGATGACTGCAAGCTGGGAGCCATCATTAACTCCACAAGTGATGCAGTTATCCTACAGAAAAGCCTCACTAAGACCACTGAGTTGTTGTGGACACCATGGCCTGAAGCTTAACACCACAAAATGCATCATCAGCACCTTTGGTAAAAAGCCAGTTCCCACTAATTACCACATTGATGTGAGCCCACTGAACACTGTAGGTGTTATAAGAGATCTGGGGACACATGTTGACAGCAACCTCTCCTTTAACCACCACATTGCCACTGTAGTCAGGGAATCCTTCTATGTGGCACTTCTCATTACCCAGGGTTTTGCATCCAGGAAGAAAGAGGTCATCATCTCTGTGTACTCTTCCCTCATTAGACCAATCATCAAGTATAATGTTCCATTTGGCATGTACCTCACCAGACACCTGCAACAGCTGGAGAGGCTACAGAGGTACCTCACAAAGAGAACCCTAGGCATTAAACACGTCCTACACAGACAAACAAAGAAGGCTCCAGCTATTCCCTGTCTCATATCACCTACTTAGAGGTGATCTCTGCTTGACTTGCAAAGCCATGTCTGACACAGCTCTTTCAGAAATGATACATCTAAAGGCATCCCAATCCCTCTGCACCACACATGGCAGGGACCTTGACCTCATTACCACAATCAACATAACATGCTGGAGGGACAGGTTCCTCACTCAGAGAGTGCACATGCCCTGGAATAGACTTCCCATACATGTCAAGCAAAGCACCTAGATGACCCTGTTTCAGTGAAATTTTGATGAGTGGATGGGTAATAGAAAGTTCACCTCAGGGATCACTCCAGTGGTTCTACTTGATGGAGGCACTGGCAACTAACATAAAGTGGCACAATGGCAGGGCACTTCTATGGGCTAGGCTTGTAAAGGCTCCAGGACCATTAACCTAGTACACACCTATGAACCTATAGCCAGGGAGAATAATTTCATTATTGTTAATGTCTGGCTTCAGCCAGGTTTCTATTAGTATAGCTATGTCTGATGAGTATAGAGACAGTGTGGCATGAAGTTCCTGCACTTTGTTGAGTACACTTCGGAGATTAATATTTAGGAGTAATAGATCATTTTTTTTCCTGGTTAGATTAATTAGACTATGGGGATTAAGGTTGGATGTGCTGGAATGTTGTACAGTGCCACTTATGGGTGCAAGGTTGGGGTGGATATCACCACTAAGAGTAAGCTGGGTTATGTTTAATAGATTGTTGAGAAATTTGGATATGAATTTATACTTAAGGGAGATGTGATGTGTATTTTTTTTTACAGGGATTAAACTAAAGGTAGCTTGTTGAATGTATGATATATTATAAATTGCAGGAGATATAGCAATGTTTGTGAGTTTTAGTTGTGATGGGTAGAGGAAAGGAGTAGAATGGGATGATATCGAGTAGAGTATGTATGTACGGTATGAAGTTAGATGGGCAGCTAGTGAAAGGGTTATTAGGATAGAAGTGTAAAAGGGAAGCATTTTTGATATAGTGAAGGGGATTTAGTGTTCAATTTAGTGTTCATTATAATAGTGGAAAGTTGAGTGATTACTGTTAGGCAGGTATCCGGCAATATATGAAAAATTGAGGAGAACCATATTGCTTATTTATTGTATTTGATTAAAACTTAGTGTGAGGGTGGGAGGGATGAAGTGAAGTGTGAGCTTGTGAAAAAGATAAGGATTGGCTGTTGAGAAAAATGTGATTGAGTGGAAGAAGGTTGTTTGGTTGTATTCAAGGTGTGGGAGTGTCTTGTTTAACATAAATGTATGTAGTGGGGGTGTATGGGATTTGGGGGTAGGTTAGGTGAATGGAGCAGGCAGAGCCATGTAGGCAAACAAACTAAAGAAAAAAAATAAAGAAAAAAATCTATCTGCAACAGATGTAGATGCTAGAATCCCAAAAACGCTGTTAGATGCTTTTAATTTAGTTGTCCTGACCTTACCATCCTAGGTTAGCAGGAATTTAATAAGCCCTTATAAGCTATTATTTATTTATTTTTTTTAAGAAACAAATGGACAAATTGAGCTTTTAAAGTTACTGAGTAACTGAAAAAAGGGGAAAGAAACTGCTAAGTGGTGGGGAAAAAACTATCCTGAGCTAAGGGGGAAAACAAGAAGATGGCACCCCTAGTGATGTGCACACCAATTACTGGCTTTCCAAATACAAATGCAATGATATTTTCTGATATCCTATGTAAAAGACATATACTTAATAGCAGAGATTAAGTCCCTCAAAAAGATGGCTATGAGTTCCATTTGCGATATTTCATAAATGATTCCTATAGCCACGACCACTCTTGAAGGTGGGGAGTACAGTTCAGTCACAGTTCGGCAGTAAGGGGACTGAAAGACAGTGGGAGAGAAGAAGTTAATGGGAGCAGAAAGTATATAAAAAAGAGAGCTTGCCTGCAACAAAATGCACTTTAATGCAAGTTGTTATCAAAATGTAGTTACTTAACTGCAATTTTTGTAAGTTCACACATATTGTCCAAATTTTTTGTCAGTCTCTCTAATAATTCCTATTACTTCTTTCTCGAATCTCTTTTTTTCTTATTTCACCCATGTTTTTAAACCCCATTTTCATTTTGTCCCACTCATTAGCTATCCCCTCTGAAGTATTTTCTAACTTTACTATCTCTTGAATGATATGCACACCCATTTCTTTAAATTCTTATAATTTTAACATATACATAAAAATGCACTAATATCTCATTTTTAAACCATTACTCTTCATCTTTATCTGTACTAGGTAATATAGATTTTGGATGGGTTTCAAAGCTTTCAATTAACTACTCATGCTCAAGTGAAATACAGTTTATATCCAGTTTAGCCCAGTCTAGACCAGTTATTGTGTCTTGGAGAATACTAAGTGAATTATGTCTTAATTACTGCTACTGAATTCACGGTTTCCAAACCAAACATTATCAGACACTTCTTTGGAAATCTACCCACTTTTGTGATGCTTGATCTTCTAGGTTCCTCTGGTACGTTTCTTGTTATATGTACAGTCCTACTTTTTAAGGGTGAATAATTTGAAATACTCTTCTGAATTTTAAATCTGTTTTATTATTTTAAACTATACATGTGGTTTTGGCTATTGGTTTTCTTTTTTTCATGGCAGTATGGTTCATGTTACAACAACTAGACAAGGAGATGCATGCAGTCCAGTCAGATGTTTTTGAACAAAGTAACATGAAATGTTCACATCCATAATGGTAATTATGAGTTGACTAAGTAAGGCTAATAATGAACAGCTGCTTAACATTGACAGTGCAGTAATAGGGCATGCTGAGGAAGTCCAGAGCATGTTACTGCTGGTCTAATATTAGACTTTACTTGTTTTGCTAGTTTGCAATTATTGCATCATTTTTATAAATTGTCACTAATTGAGTAGAAATACGATTAAGGACAAAGCAGGCAGGCTTAAAGACTTTTGCATTCTTAGCTTAGCATTAGTTAGGACTGTTGTGTACATTAAGTTTAGCTTCAGTTAGATGTTGTTTTATATAAGACTTTTTAATGGAATATTGCAGTTTTTGCTTAAATGATTAAACTTACAGCTCTGTGAAGTGAGAACATGTGAAATGAATGAATTAGATTCATGGTTACTATACCATGATGTGTCTGCTGTACAATTTAATACAGGGCTTCAAGCTTGTCTAGGATTTTGAGCTTTTACTGCTTTTTTATATTGGCCCAATGTATAGATCTTAATTAGAAAGTGGTACTTGGCAAGACAAAGAGTGTTATTTAATGCACAAATTGGTATTTTTCAACACTGGAGTTACATTATTTACTTTGCTATTAATGTCCTATTACATGTACTGATGTGGAAAGGGTTAAAAAAATGCAATTATGATTTACTTACAAAGCAGCTATGGAATACTTATTCAGTGTGTGGAATATTCTGCTGGTTTCTGGCGATCTTCTCGATTTAATATGTGTTGACTGATAGAAAGTAAGCATTTTCCAGTTTAACATACAGGACTTGGAGTTCGTGCTATGCATAGTATCATTTTTGAAGAGTTCTTCTGAATTATGATGCACTTTGGGGTTATATTTCTTAATATTTGGATACATTTTAGGAAAGGTCTTTAATTTAACTAGCAAGACTTTGCAATTAATGTAGATAAAAATGTGAAGCACAGCACTTTCTGCCATGCTTACCTGTATATATAATTTTGTGACCAGTGTGGACTATGTAGGAAATGGACTATATCTGCTTGAGTTATTACTATGAAATAAGGATACAGAAAATGTGTGTTAGGGATCATTTGACTTTATATTTTGAAGAATAGGAAAATAAACACATTGGTTGGGGGACTTGAAGAACACAAGACTGCACACAAGGAGAGAGCAGAGAGAGGATGCACAAATAGTGGGTAGAAGATGGGAGAGCATGTGGGTTAATGCCATTCAGTTTCATAACCTTGCCTGTCATTACATTTGGAAGGTCTGATTCTGTAAGTGGAGATAAAAAATCTGTATCCTGACATTTTTGTAAGACTGAAAGCAGAACAATATGAAAAATATTTAAGAATACATAGAGGTTTATGGAAGAAGTTTGAATGAATGGCCAGCAGTAGTGTTAAACAAAAGAGATCAGTTTGGAAGGAACTGGATCTTATCAATGTACAGAACAAGATGACATTTGTAAAAGCAAACTCAGCAGCTTGATTTTTAAAACATGGGAATGTTAAAAGACAAATAGTTTTATCATATTAACTTTGCAGTTGTGATAATATATGTAAATTCATTACATTTACTTGTAGCATATTTTTTGTTTTAATTGTCTTCTGAGGATGGGTGATCCAGCAGTGAGCATGTACTCCCACAACCCCTGTGTCACTCTTCCAAATACCCAGACCTGCTCATCAAACCCAGGTTGTGTAGGTTATTAGTCAAGGCTTTATCACTGTATGCCACAGAGAAGCAGCCTCACTGCAAAATCTTTGACATTTTTTCATGTAGAGCAATCCCCAACCCCCTGCAGATATACGGATTGTCTACATAATGCAAAATTTGTAATTGAATGGTGCTTGCAGTGGTTTCCTATAACCACCTGCACACATGCAGTTGTCCTGATTCAGATGTGCAGGAAGTTAAATAGTATACTAACCAATTCTATTTAAATTTAATGGCTTGTCAGATACACTTTAAATAAATGTCTGTGTGTTTCATGAGGAGAATGTCCTGCTGTTGCTTATGCTGAGTCCATTTTCAGTATGAGGATTTTTTTTTTCAAAAGTCTGGCTGTGGTATTGTAGTAAAATCTGAAATAAAAACTTTAAATTAAATCCAAATCTCTATGATCTTTGTAAAGTAATAAAAAAATGCTCGGAGTAAATATCTGAATATTTGCGATTAAAATCAAAAGCTAAACAAATTCCAGCTCTTTGAAAGTATAGAAGAATGACCTGATTATGCCGTCTTATTAAGACAGTTGTAACATGCTAAAATGACTGGAAATCTGAACATTATTTTATGGTATGTGGGAAGAGAAAGTCAAGTAAAGATATACTGATATTTTTGAATAATATTATCATGCCTAGGACCCCATTTGACCATGAAATGGCTCTGGTTATAAGTGCACATAGTAACAGCAGCTATAAAATATAACACAATAATAAAATAGCTGAAATGTAAGACTTAGCAGTTTTATTAGTTTTTTCATGATATAAGTACAACCAGTTATATAATTCTTGGCTCTTGCATTTTGTCTTTTCTGTATAAAAGAAGAACATTTGTAAATACTTTTCCAAACTGCTTACTGACTATGATAACTATTAAAATAAGAACTTTTGGACTATTTGACCGTTACTCAGTGTACAGATGAGCTAGAATTTTGAATGGTGTCTATATTACAACGTCGAATTAACACAAGTTCGAACGTTGTAATATCGAACCCTAAAGTCCGAAAGTTGAAAATAGCAAAGCCATGGCACATCGACTTTTTTCCCAGAGAAAAAATTGGTGGGACGTTTTTGGGGCTTTGCTATTTCCTCCACTGTGGTGCGATCTTGGAGTTGGTATATTAAAGTATGGGGGTGGGGGGCACCCCCCCACGTTGGGGGGTATGGGGGCGAAGAAACCCCCTTTAGTTTAAGTTTAAGGTTACTTTTTTTGTCACGGAACAGTGTTTTTTTTTCCCTGGGAAAAAATCGCTGTTCTGTGTTTTTGGTTTTGTTGGGTTTCGGACTTTAGGGTTCGTTATTACAACGATCAAACTTTTGTTAGTTCGACGTTGTGATATTGACCCTTTTGAATGTATTTGAGATAATTACACTCCATATTTCTAAATGTATCTGAGTCATTATATCCCATTCTTGCAACAGGTTTCTAACAGTGTTCACATAAATTATTTTTGTAGACTGATAGGTAACTTCTAGGCAATTAGTCTACAGACCATTAGAAGCCTGGCCTAAAAATCATACTCAAAATTTCCTTTTAATCTCAAGGATGGCAACTTATGCTTGACCTGGGAGAATATGAGACTGCTCATCGACTTATATAGGTTTTCTGTGAAGGTGTCAAAGATGCTGCTTTGCTTGCTATAGTGGACATTTGTTTCAGAGATAGGTGTAGTTGGTATATGCGTCTATCATGCCAATTTGTCTTACTTATTTGTCGATTAAAGTTTGGAATAGGAGATCAAGGAGTGTTGGATCTTTTGTGGCTTGAAAGGTTAGATGTAGATTAATGTAAAAAATTCTATCAGAAATCGATTACAGTGAGAGGACTGGCAGTCTGACTGGATGACTGAGGATGCTGGCATCATTTATTGTTTTAGTTAGAACCTTCTGGGGTCTCTCAAGACAAATGATGTGAGTTGACAAATGTTTGGCAAAACTAGGATTATATTCAATAGTAGCTGTGATAAAACATTAATTGAATTTAAAACTTCTCTGGATCAGGAGGAACTACCCTATGTTTAGAGACATACACACCAAGGGGGCATTATATTCAATATTACATGTAATTAAGGATGAGTAAGAGTGATATAAATCTTCTTTAAATCTACAGGAGACTCCTTTGGAAATTAGATGAGTCAATAGAAGGATTTTATACTTAAGAGGTGATACTCAGGAGAAGTGCTCAGATCCCTTATAATAGTGAATGATTAGAGGTGTGTATTGTCTATATTGTATGATGTGTAAATATTTTGCTAAAAAATAAACTATACTACATTTTTTTACATTTAGTTTGAAACTATTGCCCATGTTAATGTAGTCTAACACATGCTGGAGCAACTGTGAGTTACCTAAGGAATGAATGACAACATTAGTTTGCACTCATCTGCACAATTAGGTAATGATAGGGCAGACATATTGGTTGAAGATTTGAGAAACAGATGCCAAATGGGAGAATGCCCAAATACACCCCGTGGCATACCAGTAGTAGTTTCTTTGCTTGCAGAAGTGGTACCTGCAATTTTAACCACAAGTTCTGTCAGACACCAGTTAGCGATTCTACTGCACAACACTTAGATTTATATTCAGATTTATAAGTCTGTCAATAGCACATACACGGAGGATAGCGATAATGGCCTTCACCAGGCGCAAATATGCTATATGTACTGCATAAATGCTATCCACTGTTTTGGAGTATTTTTCAAATAAATTAGCAGAGTTAAAGAGCAAGACTTTCCTTTTGCAAAACCAACTTAATAAGGGCCCAGATTTAAGAGATTTTCAAAGTACAGATTATAGTCTGAGATAATACTCTCCATGCCTTTACATATGTGGCTACTGAGACTAAAGAGTCTACAGTTACCGAGTCCCATGCTTGGTTCTCTGTAGAGTAATAGCATTACATGTTTTTTTTTTCCAGACTTCAGGAAAGTTACCTGTGGGTAAGCTTAGGTTAAAGAGGTTCAGTAGGGATTAAAACAGGCCATATTTGGTACTGATAATCAGGTGACCTGGTATTTTGGTATGTTATCAAGGCTCATAAATGAGGGATGTTAGCTTTAGAGAAGACTGATAAGTCTTGTACCATAATAATTATAGGGACTGGCTGGGAGTGTGGAATTTGTGGATTGGTTATAACTTTGGGTAGATTAAAACATGCATTAAATTTGTCAGCTAGCGTATTAGCTATTTCTTTTAGGTCTGATTGGACAGTATTATTGTGGACTAACTATGGACATTGCTGGGTGCTAGTTCTTAACTTCTTCACATAGTTAAAAAAAAGTTTAATTTTATTTTAGATTTCATTGACTATTTTAAGCTCATATTCAGCTTTGAGTTTCTAATGATACCTTTGAGCTTTCTGCTAGATTGTTTATGTTTGCTTTTAATGAAGGTAGAATGAAATATCTTATAAGCATTGAATAATTTATTTCTCTTGTTATCTAGTTTATAAGGGTAGTCCACCATAGGACTTTGTTTTTAAATTTCACATTGTATTTGTTGTGGATTGGGTCTGTCTCATCATTGCAACTGTTTAAGTGAGAATATAAGTTTGAGGCATAGGTGGTGGCAACAGCAATGAAGCCTATTAGAACAGGATTACGGATTAACTTATTTAGGCCATTAAGTAACTAAAGAATATTTATTTTTCAGAAGCATATAAACACAGATGTACTTGCAAGTTTAAATGCCACCAGCTTTAAAGAAACGGTCACTGATTTATGGTCTGATTTAATGAGGGAAGATAATATACACAGAGTGTGCAAGAAGGGACATATTTGTGAGGAAATTATTAGGGTTATTTGGAATCCTCATAAGATCATTAACTATTTGTAAAAGTGAGTTAGCATTTATAATGCCAAAGAAGCTTTATGCATGCTGACCATAGGCAGTATAGATCAGCCAGATGTTTGGCAGATAGCCACTCTCCCCCAATATAAAGGTGTTGGGATTAATGGGGATTTCGGCTAAGGAATTAAGATGATTGTTGTGGTCTGTATGGGACATAAAAGGTGTTCTGTAGATAACAATGATGTGTCAATTATTATTTGGACATCTAAATCTGGGGTCCTGAGGAACTAGTCATAAGAAAGTGATATCCTTGACAAATACTGGCACTTTCTCACAGTTGTCAATAGTTCTGAAGACATGATGGATGCTAAACCCAGGAATACAGGAAGCATTTCCATTCCTGTAAAGACATTTCTCAATGATTACACGTGCAAATGTGTACACGTTCTTTGAGGATCCAGTGATTGCACATTTTTGTTATTACCTACAAACATGAAATACAGCCACCTTAATGTGCTCCAAATTAGATGTTACTATTGTGCTGTAATGGAAAACTGCAGCACACTTTCACATGATGGCCATGTCTAACAAATCAAGCTAATCCTGAAATCTCTGTAAGAAGGAATATCTGTGTAACTGGTGAAGCTGTTGAAATTGGGGCATGGTAAGGATATATGAGAACTGAATCAAGAACCATCATTTATTGTTAAGATTACTTTTGCCGCTCATGTAAGTGGCCATATACTTTACTCAGTCTTCACATTAGATATGGTTCTGTCTAGGTTGGAAGTAGAGCTAGTTTCTTGATCTTACTAGAGTCTGGTTCATTTGCACATTGAGCTGCCTTCAGTGAGGTCACCTGTTATTGAACTGGTTTAATAAAAGGATTTAGAAAAATGTTTCTAGAGGTGAGCTTATTCCCTCATTGAGACATATCCATTTGGATCACAGTGGTTAGTTTTTTTTTAGCATTTGTAATTTACCTTTGTGTTTATCTGCCCTGAATATCTCCTGAAAGGTGGTATGTTTATGATCTTTATGGAATATTGCAGAGATGATTCACATATGGATACTCTCAGGCCTCTTAGTTGACAGACTTGGATCATACGTACATTATATGTATGCCATTCAGATATCCTACATTCAATCATCTGCTCTACAGTCCATTGAAAATAAAGTCTGCCAATTAATTTTCAAACTCCCACTCTCAAAAACACTACTGCACTACCCTCTCCAAAGCCAGTCACCTACAGATTTGAACTACTCCTGGGGTCTCTTCTTTTCAAACTACTTCATCCAGGTACTTTCCTGCCTCTTGTTATCAAACTCCATAATAAAACCGGGTCCCCTTCATATGATCGAACTTTCAAAAGTTTGACTTTCATATGACTGAAACCATATGATTGAACTTTTGAAAATTTGAATGTTCTTAGTGAAGATCTCCATACAGCGTGGAACGGGAAGATTTCCCTTTTCCACTGCAGTGTGATCTCAGAGTTGGTATATATAAATAGCAGGGAGTGGGGGGGTGGCCCCCTGCTAAAACCGTTCAGGTAATTTTTTCTTTTTTTAACTTTTTTATTAGATGTTCGAACTTTCAAAAGTTCAGTCATATCATCTTGGCCATATGAAAGTTGAACTTTTGAAAGTTCAGTCATCTGAAGTAGACCCAATAAAACCACCCCTACAAACTCTACAGCTTTGCTCATTTGACTTTCTCCCTCCAGACCCCACGAACCAAACGGCACTGTGCTGATCATCCTTCTCCATTCTTGCACACAAACTCTGGCAATTCCTCTCCCCTCACCTAAAATAAATCCCTGCTTTCCCCACTTTTAGAGCACAACTCAAAATATGTTCAAATAAAAAAATGTGACTACATCCAATGGGTGTATCTCCTAACTCCTAACTCCCTTACATCACTTCTACTTATGCCCTCTATTATTACCCATGTCTTACCTCCCTTATTTACTAACAAAATTAATTTGTATTTGTTTTTCTTCTGCATAAAAATTATTTGCTTATTGTTTAAGTTGTCTGCGGGACTTTGTACACACTGATTATTCTGTGTTTGTGAATTAGTTCCATTTTAATTTTTATGAATTTCTTCACTTGGGCTGTGCCTACAAATGTTCTTTGTAATACCTTGGTAAACAAACTTAAATAAATAAGTAAAAAAACACATTTTCTCGGACACTCAGATTTCCTTTGCATTATATCAGCTTGCCAAACTCTTTCTGATTGTCAGCAATAATGGGAATTGCAGTACGACTATTCAGCTGAAGGTATTTTTCCCTACTTGTGGAAGGATGTATAAGTTTTCAGGATTAGGATGTCTGTTTCCCTTGTGCATGTGCAAAGCATTATAGTATCAAGCCGCATCCATTGGGTTTTGTTATCCAGATTCTGGCTATGCTGACTTTGAGGATTCCATGAATATGATTGCAGCTGCCTGCCCAACCTTTTACATTCTGGATCATGGTCCCATATGGCTTGCCACAGAATGCTTGGATGTTCCTGGCATTGTGTTTTTTTTTTTTTTTGTTCTGGACGATGTAGGTTTCTTTGAAAGAAAGAATGCTTCAAGCTTTTTTAACAAAAAGTTTTAGTACCTTACTTGCTGAAGAAGCCCTATTTAGAGCCATTTAATCTGGCAGAACTACTGCCCAATATTTAATCTTTCTTTTCTATGTAATTTTACTGAGAATATGGTTTATGGAAGGCTGTATTTGAACCTTCTGTGTTATGGTTACTTGGTTCCTTGTTACTCTGGCGTTGACTCTAGACATAGTACTAAGATAGCCTTTAAATTGCTTATAAATTAACTCTTGATGGTGAAGGGTCAGCAGTCGTATTTGCTCTGTATCATCTTGACTTTCATAGTTGCTTTCAACAGTGTTGACCGTGGAATTCTCTGCATACCTGCTGTGGGCTTTCCAGGTATACTCCTTGCCTCAGTTTTATTTTGCCATTTAGGTACTCTCAGTGTGAATACCTTAATTAATTTTTTCATGTAGCCACTCTTTAAACTATTAGGGTTTTCATTGCTCAATTTTGGCTCTGTTACTATTTGTGGAATACATATTTATACAACAAGAGGTCATGCAGAGGACAATAATACAAAACCATTGTTATGCTGATAATATTCAGCTTACAGGTCAAGTATTGTATCAGACTTCCAGAACAGTGCTTAAATTCTGTTTCAGAGTAGTTAAATCAGAGTCAATTCAATCTAAAGTCAGAAAAAAAATGATAATGCTCCTACATGCTTCCATTTGACCTTTCAACGTCCAGTTTGCCTTCTCTGACTTTCTGTTGGGAAAATTAAACAAATTTTCAGCATGGGTGAAAAGTCGTGACATGTTACTGGATGATGCTATGCCACTGAAGAATCAGATGTCAGCAGCTACGAAATCATCATATTTTGTCTGAGAACTATTTCCAGAATTAAGCAGCCGTTACTGATGTCTGAACTGGTAACTGTGATTCATGCTGTAGTTTCATCCCACATTGATTATTGCAATGCACTGTACCTTTGGCTGTTAGGTACTAGTTTTGCATAACTGTAATAGGATCACAGCTCTGCTACAGGGATACTGACAGGAACTTTCCTTTATCATCTCACTCTTCTTATCTTGTGGGAATTGCTCTGGCTATTAGACCTGGTTTGGTTGGCATTTAAGATGCTGGTGCTTACATCCATTCTCCTGCATGACCATGGCCCCTTCTACCTTTAAGGACTCCGTTTTTTTTTGTTTCTATGTTTTTCTATAATCTGTCAGCTATGAGATGCTGTGAGAGACTGCTGGGAATTTTATTGTACTCATACATCTGGCTCTTGGTCCTTTGCTTATTTAGTGATGACCCCTTGGAACTTACTACCTTCCTAGCTTCAGGCTGAGTCATCCTTTAGGAGCTTGCTAAGATATTATCTCTTCAAGAGGATTACTTAAACCTAGGTCACAATTTTTAAGTTAATTCAGTCTAGGTAATTATCCTAATTTAATGTTTGTAGTGTCAGTGGCACAAAAGGTGGCACACACACCTTTGGTGCTGAAATACCAGAAGGCTGTTGGCTCTATTCCCACTTCAGGTGACTGGATTGATAAGATTGCCCTGCATTAGGAGCTGATGCATTTCTGAGTATGCCATCCTTCAGATGAGATGTTAAACTGAGGTTTTATCTGCTTGAATTAGTGGCAGCTCAGATGAATGTAAAAAATCCCATGGCACCTATCAAAAAGAGTAGGGGTCCTTTATTTAACATAACATACAAATATCTACATATTTCCAAACATTACATATTTACAGGCACTTATATACAGATGTCTATGTATAATTTTCTTATAAAATCAACATTGCTATTCTTCTTATAACTGACCCTTACTCCTTCTTCCACAACCGTAATCTGATTTTTTGCAATATATTTAGCAAACTCTATTTCCCATTAAACAAAATTCTATTTACTCTTGTATTTAAAATAATCCACATCACATACAATAAATTCTTATCTACTCGCCTCGCATATTCTTTCTTATTATTCTTGCAATATCCATACATAATCATATTTATATCTATATTATTTATGTCATTACTATTCTAAAAAGATTCTTTCTACAGCTTTTTCCGAAGTTTCACCACTGTTTTACATAAAAAAGTGCTCTGTTGTTGCTACCCACAAAGTAAACACATTCTTTCAATTTTCATTTTTTTACGGTATATTCCTCTTTACTGGTAACTTATTTCTTACCAGTCTCCATAGGAAATCGTGTCACTCTCCTATCTTGGTTTACCACTTTTCTTACTTTAATGGCTTTAATCACTTCTTCTGGTAAATTTTCCCATGGATTTACAAAAAAAAAGATTATTTCATCACATTATTAGCGTTTATATTATGCTGTCGAAAACTCAAACTGTCGACAGCATAATGATCGACACAAAAATGTCGAAACCCCCAAACATCTAACACACACAAAAAAAAAAAACCACCCAAACACAACACAAATTGCTCTATGCAGGGGAGCAAGCCCCCCTGCACCCCCCACTACTTAAATTTACCAACTCTGAGATCGTACTACATTGCAGTAAATGGAAATTTCCCCTTATGGAGATTTCCATTTATATGCGCGATGACTTTTGCTTTCGACATTTTGGTGCCAACAATATCAGCTTCGATATTGTCGGCCTTCGACAGAGTGAAGTAGACCCCATTATTATACCACATCCTTCTATCCTTCCCTATATCAATTTTTAATTTCCATGTTCATGTTTTTTGATAATTTTTTATTTCTTCATTCACATAGTCTTTTCCTTTTTTCTTATTTGCATCATCTCCCAGAATTTCTTATACTTACATTTAAACATCCTCATTATTAAATTCTCATTCTTTTCCTTTATCCACTTTAATATTCTATAAGTTTAAAGATGCATAAAAAACTGGATATAGTAAATCTAATCCCCCTTTATCTTAACTCATACAAAACGCACCTCTTTTCACTGGGTTTAATTTTGAACCTTATATAAAGAAACACACCAGTTCTACAGTCTCCTTTTCATATGCTACTGAAATCATATAAAAATTTGCCATATATGCCATTTTAATACCAAATTCACCATGTAAACCTTTTTTTCTAAATGCTTATCTTTACATCCCCCACAGAAGACATATTTCTTTAATTTCTTTTCTTTTTTATGCTGGGAGCCTTAACCTGAAAATGCACTCACTGGAGGCTGTCCTCACACCGGAAGATGCCAACGTCTGTGGGGTCACAGAAACTTGATTCCGGGCTGCAGATAGCACCCCTGCCTTACCAGGCTCTACCTCATTCCACACATTCTGATCCCAAAATGACATCAGGAAGACTAAGAGTGGTGGAGTCTCTATCTTCAGTAAGGACAGGCACATCTCCATACTGGTTTGCCAGCATGATGCACTGGAACTATTCCAGGTGCAAGTCACTGTTGGCAAGACTCCCTTCCATGACTCAGGACACCCACTCCTCCTACCTGGATCTACTTGAATCCATCAAGGTACCCCCTAACACCCTGATCCTTGGTGACTTCACCTATCCCACCATAGACTGGGTGAACTATTCTTGCACTAATGCACTCACCCAATGATTTTTTGACTTCATCACTTCTAACACACTAGACCAGCTTGTCTCTTCCCCCACAAGGGGAGATAACTTTTTGGAATTTGTTCTCACTAACATGGGTGACTGCTGTACCACTCCTACGTTATGTTCTTCCCTGGTGAGATCAGATCATCGGTCTGTCTCATTCAAAGTTTTTATTCCATCTGACACCCCCCCCCCCCCCAGCCATAATCAGGCTAGAAAACTTCTCAAAAGCTGACTACAATCTCCTAAGGGAGGGTATCAGTAGCTTCACACCACTGCCCCCCTCAGAGGATGCAGACAACTATGCTGAACAGTATGCCAATGCAGTATACAAGCAGCTGTACAACTGCATGGACTCAGCCATACCCAACAGAACTAAAACCTGCCCCTCAAAGAAACAAAAACCTAGCTGGTGGACATCCTCTATTAACAGGCTTTACAACAAAAGGAAGAAACTGTCATCCAAGGGTAAAAAGGAGCAAATTCCAAATTCGAAAAATTCCCTCCTTAGCCTCAACAAGCAAATTAGATTACTAGTGAAAATCGCCAAAGCCAATTATGAATTGAAACTAGCCTCCAAAACAAAGGGAAACCACAAAGCCTTCTTCATTTACATCAGGGACCTTCATGGCAAAGTCCAGGTTTGTTTCGAATTAGTACATAACGGTATCACTTACACTGATCCTGTTGACTTAGCCAACCTGCTAGCAGATAGGTTCAGTGCAAAGGCCCTTTCGACATCCCCAATATTTGTCCCACATCTCACATGTCCATAGATCAAGTGTTAAAGGCCCTATCCAAGGCAAAGAACACAGTTCCATGGGACCTGATAGTATCCCAGACTTTATTCTTCACCATCTCCAGCAAGAACTAGCTTTGCCAATGAGCAACCTATTCAACCACAGTCTGAGTACAGGCTTCATTCCAGCAGAGTGGACAAATGCCATTGTCACCCCCCTGCACAAAGGTGGTGCCACTACTGACCCTGGAAACTATTGCCTCATTAGCTTGACAAGTCTGATCTGTAAAGACATGTAGCGTATTATTATGGATCTCATAAACAAGGACATAAGCAATCTCAAAGCACTTGACCCCACGCAGTTTGGATTTGTCAAGGGCAGATCTTGCCTGTTGAACCTGACTGACATTTTTCAGACTGTCACCAAGGCCCTGGATGAGGGAAAGTCAGTACATACAGCTTACTTTGACTTGGTCAAGGCCTCTGGCACAATCCCCATCTTGGGCATCCCCGAAAAGCTAACATAACTTGGCATAAATCCTTATCTCATCAGGTGGGTGGCCTTCTGACTCACTGACAGGACTCACAAGGTCAAAACAGGCACCTCCACCTCTGATAGCAGACCTGTCACTAGTGGATTTCCCCAGGGATCTGTCCTGGGGCCCCTACTGTTTGGCATCTACTTCTCAGAGGTCTGGGCAAAGGCAAAAGGCCTGTGGATGACCAAGTTTGCAGACAACTGTAACTTGGGTGCTGTCATTGACTCCCTAAATGATGTTAACATACTGAAAGAGGGTCTCACAACAACTAATGACTGGTGACAAAGTCATGGCCTCAAGTTAAATGCAAACAAATGTATCATCATAACATCTGGCAATAATCAATCATAGCCTCACATCAGGCCTTGTGCCCACTGAATGGTGCACAGCAACAGTTATCCCTCTCTACAAAGGGGGAGCAACCACTGATCCCGGGAACTATCACCCTATTAGCCTGACGACCCTGGTCTGCAAGGCCATGGAACGTATCATCATGGAACTCATAAACAAATACATTGGTAACTTCCGTACTCTGGACCCCACCCAGTTCGGGTTTGTGAAAGGCAGATCATGCCTCCTGAACCCGATTGACTTCTTTGAGGCAGTCACCAAAGCTATAGATGAGGGCAAGGTGGTTCACACAGCCTATCTTGACCTTGCCAAGGCTTTCGGCACTATCCCCCATTCTGGAATTATAGCTAAACTCACTAAACTTGTTATAAATCCCTACGTCACAAGATGGGTTGCCAGCTGGCTCACTGACAGAACCCACACTGTAAAAGTTACAGACTCCAAATCTGACTTCAAACCAGTGACAAGTGGAGTACCACAGGGTTCAGTCTGGGGACCTCTCCTGTTTGGTATCTACTTCTCTAAAGTGCAGGCTAACACAGAAGGTCTCTGGTAAATGAAGTTTGCAGATGACTGCAAACTAGGAGCCATAGTCGAGTCCTCAAATGATGTGGACATCCTACAGAAGGGCCTCACTGAGACAGATGCCTGGTGCCAGAGCCATGGCCTCAAGCTCAATGCCAAAAAGTGCATTGTCATCCCCTTTGGTAAAATCTCTGTACCGATGAACTACCACATAGGAGGCAGTCTACTTAATGCCGAATGTGTGATAAGAGACCTTGGGACCCAGGTGGAGAGTAGTCTCTCCTTTGATAATCACATCACCACGGTAGTCAGGAAATCCTTCTACATGGCACACTTCATCACAAAAGGGTTCTCATCCAGGAAAAAAGAGGTCATTGTTCTCCTCTACTTGACACTCATTAGACCCATTATAGAGTACAATGCCCCTTTTGGAATGTACCTCACAAGACATTTGCAGCAGCTGGGAAGGCCACAGAAGTACCTCACAAAGAGGATTACTGGCCTCAAACAGATGCCCTACACTGACTGTCTAAGAAAACTCCAGCTTTACTCCATAGCATATCACCTACTCCGAGGAGATCTCTGCCTAACATATAAAGCTATGTCAAACCCAGAGTTGCTGGGCATGCTACACCTAAAGAAATCCCAATCCCTCTGAGCTACATGCTCTAGGGACCTAAACCTTGTCACCACAATAAACAGGACATGCTGGAGGGATTGATTCCTGTCCCAAAGACTTCCCATACTCTGGAACAAGCTAGCCATCTATGTCAAGAAAAGGTCCTCATTAGCACTCTTCAACTAAAATCTTGATGAGTGGATGGGAAATAGGAAATACACCCTGGGGATCACTTCTATGGCTCTGCTTGACAGGGGCACAGGAAAATGACTTTCTTGGGTGGACTAAGCCAGGGAACCTTGTTGGCTAGGCTTACTTAGGCCCTTGGGCTGATAGCCTAGTACCTGCCAATGAACCTATAAACATGTCCCCTACTGATATCACATCAATGGGAACCCCAAGTACATAACCTGTGGTGAGAGACTTGGGTACTCCGGTTGACAACAATTTCACATTCAACCATCATGTAGCAGCAGTTGTCGGAAAAGCCTTTTACTTGGTTTATCTAAGAAAGTAAAGGGATTGCATCCAAAAAAAAGAAGGTTATTACCTCCCTATAGTCCTTCTTCATTAGACCAATAATTCAGTATAACACCGCATTTGGTTATACCTCTCCATACATCTGTACCAACTGGAAAGGCCACAGAAATACCTCACAAAAAGAATATGCAGTATCCAACACCTGTTCTATGTGGACAGGCCTAAGTCACTATCACTCTACTCAGTATCATGCAGATTGCTAAGGGTTGATTTGTGTCTCACCTACAAGGAAATCTTGGACTCTGCCATACTAGAGATGCTCCTTATCCTCAAGTCTAACTCCTCATGCATTAGCCACTCAAAAGGCCTAATTCTAATATGCAACATCAACAAAAATTGCTGGAGAGAAAGGTTTGACTCACAGAGGCTGCCCCATCTCTGGAACAGACTTCCCATACACATCAAACAGAATAGCTCACTGAACCTCTTCAAGCACAACCTTGATGAGTGGATGGGAAACCACATATTTGTCCCAGGAATTTCACCGGTGTCCCTCATTGACATGGACAACAGGTGCTGACAGAGGTTTCTTTTTTGGGGGTAAATTCTTGGCTAGCCTTGTAAGAGCACCAAGGCCATTAGCTTAGTAATCTCCTATGATCCATTCCTATTGTATCATAACTGCATAATGTGTCCTGTAATATCATCCTAGCAAAGACACTTCATTTATTGAAAAACTCCCCCCTCCATCACAAATTTCACACTTAATTTTATCTTTATTCAAGGTCATTCCCATTTCTTTTAAACATCCATTACGACAAACCAATAGTTCCTTCATCCATATTTTATTCTTAGAAATTACAACTATATCTTTTGTGTATGTCAAAACTACCTGTATCACTACCTCCTTTGGAATCTCATCTGTCATCTTTCATTTTATAATCTACTTAACTCACTATCACATTCTTTACCAATGCAAACAATATTCCACTTGTAGGACATCCTTGTCTTATACCACTCTTCATGCATATGTCTTTACTCAGCAACCCATTCACAAACACTCACTCTGTTATTCTGATATGCTGACATATATACTTATGATGATGTAGTGCCAGCTGTGCCAGGGAGAGTAGGCCAGTGCATGTATAACATATGCCAGCATAGCTAGCTGGAGTTTTGTAAAGAATTATATATCACTTTAATATTAAATGGATTTGTAGAGATGCTTGTGTTAAAATGCATTTGTAAAGTTTCTTGTGTTAAAAATGTATCAGCAGTGGGTCCTGCTGGACATAAAAGAAATATACTTGTATATCCAACTGTATTGTTGTAACTGATGGCTTGGTGCTTGGTTTATGTCATAAAGATTTTATCTCATAGGTCTGTATGCTGCCAGAGAATAGCTTGTTAGTTTCTGCAGGAAGGGTGGAAGTGTTGGAATTATTTTACGGTTTCCAGATGCTGTAATAAACCTTAGCTAAAGTTCTGTGTGTGTACTGTGACACATCAGTGCCAGATTTTGGCTCAGTTTCTAGTGAGGGCGTAGTGTGGGAACCACAGAGTCAGGTGACCAGATGTGATGTCATTATGCATCCAGCACTGAGACTGTATTTAAATACTTTTGAGAGAAATGAGATGTACTCTTTGTTTTTGGACCTGACTCAAGACACTCATCCATTTCATCTTGCCTTGCATTAGTAAGTGAATAGGGACCAGTCATTCTTCAGTTATTTAGAAAAATATAGTGAGATTAGCTAAATGTAGTTTTTTTGTATCTGTCTGAGACTTTCCATCTGTGTTGTTTTTTATATTTCCTGTGATTGAAACTTGGGTGTTTATTGTAAATTGATGTTCAATATTTTAATGTTTTTCTATATTTATTATTAAATATATCTAAACATTTCATTGTGGCTGGTCTTTTAAAAAATATTTAACCTTTGAGAATACTTGCACTTATTTAGTGGCACTGTGACTCCATGTTTCTGAAAGTCTTGTTGCTTGGTCAAACACCACCATTTGTATAAGTATTAATTTTACTAAGTGTAATTAGGTACCCTTGTATGACCCTTAACGTAGCTGGCTTTTTGTGTTCTGGTGGCAGTAAATCTACCTTATAGTCTGGGTGGAGTTGTCAGAGCGGCAAAGCTGTACCAGTCTTTCCCAGGTTTGTGTGTGTGAACATCTAAATCTCAAGAGAGTATGTGTGACAGCTACTTTGAACAGGGCACTGAGGCCACTGATTTCACAGAGAGGGTGGTGGAGGACTTGACTTGGAAGACCCAGCTAAGGATTCAACTCTATAGTAATCTGTGAGGAGTCTTATATGGGGCCTGGACAGGAAGCTCAAACCCAGGACTGGAATGTGCATTCCTTGGGTGGTGTTAAGGAAAATTGTACTTGTTGCAGAGGACCGCATATGAAAACTGTCTGTGTTTAGTTTTCTCTCTGTGAAGTGCCCTACTGTTGTCAGTGGTGAGGATTGAGGCTCCTTGATCACTGGCCCAGAGGAGGGATATCACATATTGGTGAGCAGCAGTGTGGATATTAACTGAACTTTTGTAGCCTGTAAGCAGTTGTCACTAAAGGTGTGCATACACTCAGCAGGCACTAGGTAAACAGTTTTATTTTTCACAACAGTTTTATTTATTTTTGTTAGCTTAGTTTAGTCAGAGAAAGCAGGCAAAGATGTCAGCAGAGGATTATGGCAAGCTGACAGTGAACCAGTTGGCTACAGTGTGCAAATCCAAAGGACTGGTGCATGCCAACCTAACTAAAGAAGAAATGATTTCAGCTTTAGTCACAGCTTTTGCACAAACCAGCAACCAGGAAGACAACCAGTCTGGTGATGGAGATGTAAAGCCCTCAGAAATAGGACAGTTCACCTTTTCCTCAGAGGACTTAAAAATCAGTTTGATGTTAAAGAGACTTGATCTGGGGGTAGAATATATGGAATTAGAATTGGCAGAGAGACTACAGTGTTTGGATGAGACTGCAGTGTTTGGAGTACAAAGAAAATGAGAAACAGTGTCAACATGAGAGGGATATGCTGACTCTTGCACAGGAACATGGAGGTAATAGGGAAGGGAATAACTGAACCCCAGAAGCAACAATGATCAGTAAATGTCCTTCACAATATACAGAAGGTGATAATTTTGATAGTTTTATTCGTATATTTGAAAGAGTATGTAGACAATATGATGGTGACCAAAGGCACGGCTACTGTTCCTGACCCACTTACTCCATGGTAAATCTGTAACTGCTGTTTCTAAATTGTCTGATACTGATTGTTTAAATTATGACAAGGTTAAACAATGTTTATTAAAATTTTTTAAGTTAACACCTGAAGCTTACAGAAAAAAATTGTGAGCACAGACACAGGGCAGATGAAAGTGTATGTGATTATATTCCTGACCTAAGCACTTATTTTCATAGGTGGGTGAGTGGCATCAGGTCACCACTTTTGGAAGGATTGCAGATCTTTTGGTGAGAGAACACACCCTTAGCACATTGAGGACATACGAATTTGGTTGGCAGATCAGGAGTGTAACTCTGCAGATGAACTGGGGAGGAAAGGATATCTCTACTTGGCAAACAGGGCACCACTGCACAAGATGGGGATACCCAATGCACATGGATGTAAGGGAACCTCTGTTGGGAAGCCTAAACCACCCCAACAGAGTCCACCAGTAAAAGGGGAAGCCACTAATTCAGGTACATTGCCAGGACTAGGGTTTGGATGTTTTAAATTTAACCAGAGGGGCCATGTAGCATACAAATATCCACTGAAGCAAAGTGGGGAACAAAGGATGAGGGAGCCAGCAAGTGGGAATAACACATACCAGTGTTAAGTTGTCTGGAGACAACAGGTGTACAAAACTATCACTGGAGTTTGTATCCTATCTTAGTGGATGGAACACAGGCCACTGCTAAGAGAGGTATAGCCTCTGACATAATCATTGTGAATCCTGCAGTGGTTAAAGAGGAGCAGTACTTGCTTGGGCAGTCCACTCCAGTCAAAGCTTTAGGAGGGATCCCATTCAAAATAACTTTGGCCAGGGTTCACCTTGACTGGGAGGGTGGAAAAGGAAGCCAGCAACTAGGTGTGTTTGAGGATATCCCTGCAGATGTCATGATAGGGAATTATTCTGATAATGCAGTACCTTGTGTGTATGTAATTACATGCAGTTAGGTTTGGAGACAGGCATGTGGGTCTGGTTACCTGGGGGAGACCCAGGCAGATCCCACATCTGAAGAAGGGGCTGGTAATGTGGCTATTTCAGGGAGGGAGCTACCCTGTAACAGTGATTCTGAAGGTGAGCCACAGTTGCTGATAGGTACTGATGTTACCTTGGACAGGGTGACTGCAAGGGCAGGGGTGAGTGGTAGTACCCAGGCTGACAGTGAGGCACCACTTTCAGAAGATACCAGACTTCCTGTGGAAGAGGCACTGGGAAAGGTCACAAAGGTAGAGTTGAGGCAGGCTCAACTTTTGGATCCTACATTACGAGGCTTGAGGGAGGTAGCTAAGGAGGCACCTGATTCTTGATGAAAAGAGGAGTCTGTGTACTGGAACAATGGGTTACTGTATAGAGAGTGGATCCCTGAGGGAGGGATAGAGGGTGAGGTAATACAGCAGTTGCTAGTGCCCAGAGGCTATGACATCACTTTTGCAGGTCATATGGGCATAAAGCATACCGAGAGACGTATTATGCAGATCTTTTATTTGCCTGGGATTGCAAGGGATGTAACAATGTACTTCAGAATTTGTGAGCAGTGCCAAAAAGTAGGCAAGGTGGGAGACATGGTCAGAGCTCCTTTGATGCCTTTTCTTGTGATTGAGATGGTAGCTATTGATATTGTGGGGCCTCTGTGTACCCCATGTTCTGCCCGGAAAAAATATATCCTAGTGGTTGTAGATTATGCTACTAGATATGCTGGGGCAGTGGCTGTGTCCTCCATCAAGGCAGAGAAGGTGGCAAATTCTTTCTTAGATATTTTCAGTAGGGTTGGTTTCCTGAGAGAAATACTGACTGACAGAGGTATCAACTTCATGTCCGACCTGCTGGCTTGTCCGTGGGAGCACTGTGGGGTGCAGCACTTAAGACTACCCCCTACCACCCCCAAACTAGTGGTCTTGGGGAGTGGTTGAACTCTATACTGAAGACCATGCTAAGAGCATTTGCAGACCAGTTTAAGAGAGAATGGGACCATTATTTGCTCCATCTGGAATTTGCATACAGAGTGGTACCCCATGAATACACAGGTTTTTCACCCTTTGAGTTGCTGTATGGGCTGAAGTTGAGGGGGCCCTTGGATTTGATTCATGATGTATTGGAGGGTGAGTGTGAATCCCACTAGGAGTCTGTTATAGCATATGTCCTGAACCTCAGGACAAAGCTTAGGAAGCTCATGGTCTTGGCACAGGAGAACCTGGCAGGAGCCGAACAGCAGGAAAAGGTCTGGTATGGCAGGAATGCCTGAGCCTGAGAGTATGTTGTGGGACAGCAGGTTATGGTGCTCATTGCTGTCAGACACAATAAGCTGCAGGCAGCTTGGGAGGACCTTTCAAAGTGGTAAGGAAGGTCAGTGATGTTAACTACATGGTAAAGCTGCTAGGCATGCGGCAAGGACACAAACTGTACCATGTTAACATGGAAGCCTTACCATAATAGGGAAGCCCTTGTGCTGAGGATTTGCAGTGGGTGGCAGGAGGAGTCTGAGGGGGATCTGGTGACTGATCTCCTCAGTGAGGTTCGGACTGACACCTCAGTGGAAAGGATAACAATGTCCCAGTGGCAATCCCCTATTCCATTTCGAGAAATCTGAGCAGTGTTACTGGAGTTTGGGGACATATTCACTGAGAGAGCTGGATGCACCCACCTGGTGCAGCACCGTGTGGATACAGGACCCCAATGACCTATCAAGTAGGCCACATACAGGGTGCCTGAGTGAGTCAGACAGACTCTAAGGGAGGAGATACAGGAAATGTTGGAACTGGAAGTGATCCAGGAGTCCATCAGTCCTTGGGCCTCCCCAGTGGTGCTGGTACCAAAGAAGGACAGCACCACCAGGCTCTGTGTGGACTACAGAAAACTAAGCAGTCACACAGAGTAAGATGCTTACCCCATGCCTAGGACAGATGAAGTCTTAGAGAAGCTGGATGGGGCTAGTTATCTCACCACTATTGATCTGACCAAGGGCTACTGGCAGGTGCTCTTGACTCCCACTGCTAGAGAGAATTCAGCCTTTCTGACTCCTGTCAAATTATATGAGTTCATGAAGATGCCCTTTGAGATGAAAAATACCCCAGCAACCTTCCAGAGGCTGGTCGATTGTGTCCTAATAGGAGCAGGTGATTATGCCCTTGCTTACCTGGACAATAGTGCCATCTACAGCCATTCCTGCCAGCAGCACATTCAGCATGTCAGGTACATCCTGTGCAGACTGGAAAGGACAGGGTTGACCATTAAGCTCAGTAAGTGTCAGGTGGGTATGGCAGAGGTCTCCTACTTGGAACATAGAGTGGGAATGGAATGGTAAGATCAGGTGCAGTGGTGCAGTGGTAGCATTATTGCCTCACAGTAAGAGGTTCTTTGGTTTGATTCTCAGCTGGGGGGGCCTTCTGTCTGGAGTCTGCATGTCTTCCCTGCATTTGTGTGGGTTTCTTCCGGGTGCTTCGGTTTCCTCCAATGTTACAAAGACATGCATCTGGAGTGTTTTTCCCCGAACCTCCACAAAAAGTTGGCTTCATTGCAAGTCGGACTTTCCCAGTTAACAGATGTTAAATAAATAAATAAATAAATAAATAAAATAACTAAATAAAATCAGGCCAGAACCTGTGAAAGTGAAGCTATTCAGGCATGGCCTGCGCCGTTACCAAAAAGCAGGTGACAGCATTCTTGGGGACAGTGGAGTACTATACAAAATGTGTTCACAATTATAGTACAATAGCTGCTCTCCTCACAGACCTGACAAGGAAAAACAGGCCAAATGATGTTGTGTGGACCCCAGTCTGTGAGCAGGCATTCCAAAAGCTTAAAGGGGCTATGGGAGGAACCCATGTGCTAACCAGTCCAGATTCCAGCATAAAATTTGTTGTCCAGGTGGATGTTTCAAACCATCGGGTGGGGGCTGTACTCAGACAGGTTTCCTCAGAGGGACAAGAGCACTCTTTTGTATATTTCAGCCATAGACTCTAACCCATGGAGTAATGTTATGCAGCAGGAGAAAAAAATGTCTAGCCGTATTATGGGTAGTGGAAAAACTTCAGCCCTATCTGTATGGAGGGAAATTCACTTTGGTCACAGATCACAGTCCCTTAACACAGCTACATCAAGCTAGCCAGCAAAATGCCAAGTTATTAATGTGAAGCCTAGGGTTGCAGGCATATGACATGACAGGGCAGCACCGTGGTGCGGTCAGCAAAGCCAGTGCAGATGGGCTGTCAAGACACTGTATGGATTAACATGTCTCCAGAAAGGCTTATTCCTCTCAAGCAACTTTTCTCCAAGGTCATTTGAAAAATTAGCTTGAGTCTTCAAAAGGGTGAGAAATGTGATTGTGGAAGGTAGTGCCAACTGTGCCAGGGAGAGTAAGGCAGTGCATGTGTAACTTATGCCAGCATACTTAGCTGGAGTTTTGTAAAGAATTATATGTCATTTGAATATCAAACTAATTTGTACAGATGCTTGTGTTTAAAATATACTTGTTAAGTTGCTTGTGTTAAAAATGTATCAACAGTGGGTCTTGCTGGACATTAAAGAAATATACATGTATATTTTATATTAAGAGAGACTTTTTGGACTTTCAAAATGGCCATGTATTTGTGTGGCCTAGGCATCAGGATGGTCAGTCCAATTCCACACAGAATACAGCTAATCGTGAGAATGTTATAGCCAACCTAGATGCTGCCAATAATTTGTCACTACAACCTAATGATACTCATTCCACTATGCAGACAGTGATTTCTTCCAATAGGGTCAGTGACCTGGACCCCATTGAGTTCCCTGCCATGGATACACCACCGCCCAATCAAGAGGCTCTACAAGGTTATCGGAACACAGGAGCCATACCCAAAAGTAATAGCGCTAAGGGGATCATGAATCCCCCTTTTTTACCCTACCAAAGGAAATATGTTCAACAACCAAGGGGGCGTTCCAGCAGCAGGGGACCAAGAAAACGCAAATATTCCGAGGAGCGGAATATGCCCAGCAGAAGGACCAGATATTGACTCTGGTTTTTGATTTTTCCAGCTTTAATGTTGACACAGCTATGCTTAGCCTTCTTAATAGAGGGCTTACATTTATTCCTGCGGCCAGAGCATCCTTAGAAGATACCCTATTGGACTTAAGACTATTCTGTAGGCGTGTTTGCCTCAAGTTACTGTTTGCGGATGATGAGAAAAGCAGCAGCAAGACCGAACCATTAACCATGTTTAAGAATAGAAGTACTTTTTCACCTCCATTACATTCAATGGTACAATGCTTTCTAGATATGTGTGAAAATGATTTATATGCATTGTTTTCTTTGACACATAATAGGAAAGGGAGATTTTATAATCTCAACAGAGATGAAAATCATGCTTTGGCTAGGTTAAAGAGTAATGACAAGTTGGTTGTGAAACCTGCTGATAAAGGGGGGGGTGTAGTGTTAATGGATTCAGAAGAATATGTGAAGTGTATGAGGGAACTATTATCTGATCACACTACTTACACACGTATTACCATTCAACAAGTTTCTACCATTATACAAACAGTTAAAGATAATATTTATGATCTCTTATTATGTAGACAAATTAGTTTAGAGATGTATGAACATCTTTTGCAAACTGATCCAGTTATTCCTATCCTTAAAGGTCTCCCTAAGGTTCACAAGGAGGTATGGCCCATCCCTATGAGACCGATTGTAGCAGGGGATGGGTGGGTTACTGCCCGTATATCTACCTTCTTAGAGAGCCTCTTACGTCCAGTAGTCAACAATTGCTGTACTATCCTTAAGGATACTTATCAACTGCTAGAGAGCCTTAAAGGTTTGTATTTGGAAAAGTCCAAGACATGTTATCTGCTCATAACCATGGATGTGGAAAAACTTTTCACCTCGATCCCTAATGATACAGGGATACAGTACATCAGGGAGTTATTGCATAAGGAAACTCAGTTTTCCAGTGATAGGATTATATTGGTTACTCAATTGCTGGATATAGTATTGAATAACAACATCTTTATATTTGGGGATGAATATTTCCTACAGGCATGGGGGGTAGCCATGGGGACCCCCTGTGCCAACACTTATGCTAACCTGGTAGTATACTGGTGGGAAAAGTTGTTCCTGTTTACCCACGAGTCCTCAAGGCAGATAAAATATTACAAACGGTTTGTAGATGACATACTTATAATTTGGGAGGGTTCAACTGAAGACTTTCAGATATTCCTGAAACATCTACAAACCACCACTGATTTTTTAAGATTTACTGTAGAGAGTTCATGTCAGCAAGTTAATTTTCTGGACGTCACACTAAGATTGACTGATGAAGGTACAATTACAACCACACTCTATAGAAAAACTGTCTGGAAAAATGCATTGTTAGCACCAGACAGTATGCATCCAGCCTATACATTTCGGGGCATAGTAACAAGTCAATTTATTAGAGTGTCCAGACTCTGTCAAAATAAAGATGACCTTTCTAAGGAATCTAACATCATGGAACTCCTATTCAGGGAAAGGGGCTACGACATGAATATGGTGAGAAGGATCAGACAGGAAATTATTGGTGACACTGATCATGTCACCAATGATAAATTATTTACATCGAATGGATACAGGAATAAAGCCATTATTGACTCCACCTCTTATGGCAATAGAATATGCTATGTCATTAAATATACTAATGAAGTTGAGAGTATTAGAAAAGTAATCAGGAAAAACTGGAATGTTCTCACGGTAAATAAGCAAATCAGAGATATAGTAGGCCCCACACCAAAATTTTGTTACAAGAATAGTGACAATCTTAAGAAACAACTTTGTAATGATCAATATATTACTAATGTGGGTAAACCTACTTGTTTACTACTGGGAGACATAATAACAAAAGGGACATATCCTTGTCTACATTGTCCTAGATGCAATAGTTTAAGTAAAGTACAGGATTACAAGCATCCGAATATGAATATAGTTTTTAAACCTAAACATTATGCTGACTGCAACACTAAAAATGTGATATATTTGGCTACCTGCTCCTCTTGTACAGCATTTTATATAGGCTTAACTAAGAGAAGACTGAGAGATCGTATCTATGATCATCTATATGAAATTCGGAGACAAGAAGAGAGTAATGCACTAGCTAGACATGTGAAGGAAAACCATTCTCATTCTTTCAATTTCAGGGTCCTACAAATAATTGCACCTACTCTAAGGGGAGGGAGTATTGAAAATATGTTGGCCAAAGCTGAGCTGCATTGGATTTTAAAGTTAGCGGCGCACCTTCCACCAGGTTTGAATAGTTCCATCTCTCTGAAACCTGTGCTAATTGAACGCAGATAGTGTCTTTTATTGACCTTCAGGGCTCTGTTATTTACATCGGTATATTACACATAGTAATATCAGACTTTGATGGTTTCCACATTAGGTATGGGTTTGTATTGTTGCAATCTTAGCAAATGACCTTATGTGTGGATTGTATATACAATGTACATTTTAATTGTTATATGCAACTTTTTATATGCCCACCTCTATATAATAGATAAGTTCCTATTAAGAGTTACAATATGTGTATTGCTCTTTAAGGTGGAAGTAATATACTATATATTAGGGTACTTTTAGCCTAGGCTTTTAATATACAATTTTTAGTATGTAGTAAGTTTATAGTGATTCACAGTTATGTATTTAATTTTATCTAATATGAGATTCTTTATCTGATAGTCCACATATTGGACCAGAAATATGTTATGTATCAAGTATATATGCACAGTAATTGTAATATATTAACTTGTAAAGAAAATAGCTATTTTCCTATTTTCAATGTATTTAGAACTATTATTAGCATCTGAGGGTGATCAATTGTTATGTCCCATATGAGTAAATAGTTGTTCCCTTTTGGCTGGGAGTGACCTGACTGAAGTGCCGTTATTCAACGTTCGTTATATGCACTACATTGTTGGCACCAGGACCAAGGAGACCACTTACTAACTTCTTGAGGTACCCCATTGGTGCTCTGAATACATGTGACATCATATGCGTACAGAAGGAGGGGTTGACTTTATAGCGAACGACATATTGTTGACGTCTTGATATGCATGCATTTTTAAACTAACTGTGGATTAAGTTTTCTGTTTCATTAAGTCATCTGCGACCACACCTCTATTATAGATGCTTCCTTCTAGGTTAATACACCAGTTGATCAGCGACGGAATGTATTTGTAAGTAATATTCCGTTGCAGTTGGTATCGCAATGAGTGACGAGTGTTAATATTTGTAAGAACTAATGTATATATATTTTTTAGCAGCTCAAATAGAAATCTGATTGCTTGAATTTAGTTCTGTGCGTTATTGGAGCATGTAAACATCGTTGCTCTGATGGCACGATGGTTTAGGTGACCTATGATTCTTGGTGAACTGTGAATGAATTATAATGTGTTTTTTAATCTGATTCCGTTTCTATGGATACCAATTGTTTTAAGTGATAAAGTGTGTTAATTAATGAGCCCGCCAAAATGTTGGGTATATATATCTGGTGAATTGCATTGGATTAATGTATTTGATGAAGCATAGCTTGACTATGCGAAAGCGCTCATTTTCTGTCTTGGAATAAATGATTTTTTACAATTCTACTTTGACTGGTTTTGGACGTTAACGTGGGCTACTTTGGATTTTATGTACATTGGTGACTTATTCGTGGTGACTGCTCTCATCTTTTCACATTCACAAATATACATGTATGCCAGACTGTATTGTTGTAACTGATGAAATGTATATAGTTTAACAGAGGATACTAGAAGGGAAGGGGTTAAGCTCACCCAGCTAAGCTTAGGGGAAAATAGCCTGAAATTAAGTGATTGGTTTAGACCATAAAGAGTTTATCTCATAGGTATGAATGCTGCTAGAGAATAGCTTATTAATTTTAGCAGAAAGGGTGGAATTTCTGGAATTTTTTATAATAAACCTTAGCTAAAGTTCTCTGTATGTACTGTGACACATCAGTGCCAGATCCTGACTCAGTTTCTAGTGAAAGGGTAGTGGGGGAACCACAGAGTCAGGTGACCAGATGTGATGTAATTTTGTAGCCAGCACTGAAATTGTATTTGAATATTAGTGAGAGATGTGAGGTGTGTTTTTAGACCTGACACAAGACACTCACCCACTTCATCTTCCCTTGCTTTAGTAAGTAACAAGGGAACATTTTTTTTCTATATCTGTCTGAGTCTTTCCATCAGTGTTGCTTTATATATTTCCTGTGATTGAAACTCTGGTGTTTATTGTAAATAGATATTCAATATTTTCGTGTTTTTCTTTATTTATTATTAAATATATCTAAATCTTGCATTGTGGCTGGTCTTTTAGAAAATATTTAACTTTTGAGAGTACTTGCATTTATTTAGTGGGACTATGGCTCCACATTCCTGAAAGTTTTGCTGCTTGGTCAAACACTGTCATTTGTATAAGTATTAATTTTAGTAAGTGTAATTGGGTACCCTTGTAAGAGCCTTAAAGTAGCTGGCTTTGGGTGTACTGGTGGCAGTAAAACTAACTTATAGTCTGGGTGGAGGTGTTGAGTGGCAAGCTGTCCCAGCTTTTCCCAGGTGTGTGTGTGTGTGTGTGTGTGTGTGTGTGTGTGTGTGTGTGTGTGAATATCCAAATGTCAAGATAGTGTGTGTGACAACTACTTTGAACAGGGACACTGAGAGCACTGATTTCACAGAAAGGGTGGTGGAGGTCTTGGCTTGGAACACCTTGCTAAGGACTCAGCTCTATGGTGGTCAGTGGGAAGTCTTATTTGGGGCCTGGAGATGAAGCCCAGCCCCTCAGGGTGGCTGTGGTGGTGCAGTGGTTAGAGGTGCCACCTCACAGCAAGAGGTTCTCTGGTTCAATTCTTGGCATAGGTGTCTTCTCTGTGGAGTCTGCATGTCCTCCCTGCAGTCACATGGGTTTCCTCCAGGTGCTCTGGTTTCCTCTCACATCCCAAAGACATGCTGCAGGGGGGCTGGACACGCTAAATTGGCCCTAGGTATCAGTGTGTGCTTGTGTGTGCCTTCTGTGGAAGGCTGGGCACTGGTGTGGCAACTGACACCATAAAACTGCACTGGAAATCATTCTGCAGACTTTTGTTCTGCTGTGGCAACCCCGATGGGAAAAGGTGAAAGGAGAAGAAGAGGACGTCCAGCCCCAGGACTGGAGTGTGCATTCCCTGTGGGAAATTGTACTTGTTGCAGAGGACTGCATCTGAAAATACTGTGTGTCTCTTGTTTTCTCATTGTGAACCTCCCCCACTGCTGTCAGTGATGAAGATTGAGGCTGCTTGATCACTGGCCCCGAGGTGGGACATCAGAATACTTTATTAATTCCATTTCTTATTTCATACTTCTCCATTACATCCCACAAAGCACTATATCCTACAATATCGAATGCTTTGCTAATATTACCTGCCATAAAGATCACATCTTCCCTCACATATAAACACGGTTGCCTGGAATACCCATACTAAATGCCTCTCACATACTGTTCACCACACACACAGATCGTCTTATGCTGAGGCACTAAAAAGAAACATTCCCAAATCTCAAAGACTTCCAAAGTCAGTTAATGGCAGCACTGCTTCTCAATAGTCTTTAAAGCACATACCAAAAGCAACACCGAACACCTAATGATGCCCCAAGTACAAAGCCCATTGCATACACTTTACCTAATGTGCTTGCCATTGGGGACTCCTTTGTGTGATACAGATACCCCACCTACTAGGTTGGACAAGGAGAAGATAATGATTAGTTGCCTATTTGGAGACAGGGTTTGCAATATCATGCACCTGCTCAGGTTACTAAATCCCAGGTACCAATTTGATTCAATAATAGTCCATGTGGCTGTAAATGACCTGAGACATAGCAAGCGGGACTATATAAAAAGAGACATACTGGATCTCTTGGAATATGTGTTACAGGTATGAGCTTTGCATTGACCAACATTTTACTGTCATCAAGGATGATTATAGGTTCATAGGTGTTTACTAGGCTAATGATCCCAAGGGACTTTTTAAGCCTAGTCATGCATCTAAATCTCTGACAAGTTTTGGTGCCCTTGATAAGTGTAAGCAGGGGCTTGAGACATGAAGCATTTGCAAGCCTGGAAGATGAACTATTTATGGGCTGCTTGTGTCCTTTAGAGACATAGGTGCCAAGCTAGGGATGAATTTCCTGTTCCCTATCCAGCTGTCCAAGTTACACTTGAATTGAGTTAAGGAGGAATTCTGCTTCACATGGATGAGAAGCCTGTTCCAGAGACTCGGTAGTCTCTAGGATACATACCCGTCTTTCTTTATATCACAGTTAAGGTTTTAGTCTTTAGAATGGGTAATTCTGGTACTGTTTGTTTTGCTGATATACAGGAGGTCCATCAGAGTGGGTCTGACAATGCCCTGCATACTAGGTATAGATTTCCCCTCAACAGCCTGTAGGAGACAGAATGCAGGGATAGGGCCTTTAGGCAGTCTGTATAGGATATTTTACTTATGCCCTGTATTCATTAAGTGTGGATATTCCATTTGTTGGATATGCCTGGTTAGGTACATACCAGAGGGAGCATTATACTCAATGATAGGTCTGTTGAATTCTGAATACAGAGGAACAATGACTTTCTTCAACCTAGATGCCATACCTTTCTTTATAACTTGCTCAACATAGAATGGTTTCCTCACTACTGTAGACACGTGATGGTCAAAGGCTGGATTTCTGTCTATGTGTGTCCCTAAGTCCCTGACTACTGGGTCAGCTCTAAGGGGCACATTGTCAACATGATAGTTACCAGGGGTGGATGACTTCCCAAAGGATACTTTTATGTATTTCTTTGCATTTAGTTTTAGTCCATGGCACAGACACCAGCTGTTTGTCTGTCAGCCCATCCTGGAGAACATTTGTGTCAGTGTGAGATTCAATGACAGCTCTTAATTTGCAGTCATCATCTGCAAAGTTAGTCAGCCAGAGACCACTGACAGTGGCCTTGACTTCAGAGAAGTAAATGCCAAAAAGGAGTGGTTCGAGGACTGATCCCTGTGAGACTCCACTTGTGACTGGCCTCTTTATGGAAGTGGACTCCCCAATTTTAATGTTCTAGGTTCTGTCTGTGAGTCAGTTGTCTATCCACCAGATGACATACAGATTTATATGTAACCCCTTGAGGATGGCCACATAGCTCTACTGAGAGAGCAGTTCAGTAGACCACCTGAATTGCAGAAAGTGACTATACTGTAATACTAAGACAACAATGGAAAAACTGAAATGTGCTTGACATAGATGTCCAATTCCACTGCTGACCTATCACACTTTAATATACTCTAACACTGTGCCAGTCACCAATTAAAAAAATATGAAAATACTTACTAGGCGTTTCCTTGACAAATATTGGAACTCTCAGGAAACCAAATGCTTGCAGTTCCATTTACAGAAAACAGAGTCCTCACATTTTAGTTTCTCTGCCTGTCTTGATACTTTCCCTCATGAAGAAGCTTGAATTCTGCACATTTGGATTTTGCTGGTAAGCAGTACCCCTTCTTTTATAGAAACATAAATCCCTTAAGGGCCCCTGGAATGTAAAGTGCTCAAAAACATTTATGAAGCTCCTCCCCTTCTTCTCAGTCATTTGCACCTTCTATTAGAGAGACAATAGGAGACTCTGAAGTTCAATATCCTCAGAGTGGATTTAGCATAGCTTTCATGTTACAGAAACGCATTATCTTTTAAAGTGGGTAACGTTTTAGCTCAATGTAAGTATCAAACAAATATGAAATTCTAGGTTTCATATCACATACCCTCTTTGGGATAGAAATGTGAATCTCTGTTTAGCTACTTAAGAGCACATGAAGATAATTTAATTTTAGAATAAAAGTTAGTAACATGACAGCTATTTAGCATTTGAATTGTCCATATATGGAAGCTGCAACTCTCCATTTCAAAAGATAATTGTATTTGCATGGGACAAAAAGAAAAATAAAAGATTACAAATGATTTGAATCGAGTAAAAAAGCAGTATAGAAATTACCTTTCTTGAACTGTGAGCACAGTTGAGTAAGATGACAGTATGCCTTCTCCCATACTGAAAAGCATGCAGTGTCTGGTTGACTTCTACTTTGATTTTCCCAGTAAAAGAAGGGGAACATCCTTATTATACTTCACATTAATTTAAAGCTGCAATTACCAATGTTTTTGCTATCTTCTTCTGGTGGCTCTCTTCAGTGCACAAAGCTGCACTAGCAGTGTGGCTCATTTGGAATTGAAGAAGGGCTTGCCAAGAAAATGAAAATCATAGATTGTTATTTCTGAATGCGTACTCTACCACTCTTGCGATTGTCACTACTAGTTCCAAGGATCACTGTGAAATAGACCACTGGTCAATGCAGTGAAGATTTTGTCTTTTCATGAGGCTGCTTCCACCCATGACATTTTGAATTATTCCGTAATTTATTGAAATTAATAGACAGATAGGTCTGTTTATTGTGTGACATATCTTATTGCCTCTTTAAACTATTATGTTGTAGAATTTTATGTTATTTTTAATCTATCAAGATTAATAGCAGGCTATGGTTGCTGTTTCATGATGTATTTTACAGTATAAGTTAATGTTTTACTGTTATACAGAATTTTATTTTATGAGATACTTTAAGAGGGTCATGGCACAAGATGAGTCTTGTGTTTTTTACAAATGTAGCAGCAGCATCAACAGATTTGTTTATAATGCTATTAGTAAGAGTGTTACCTGAACAGGTGGAACTTTTTATTGATTTTTTATTGGATATTTTCTAGTTTCATCATGGCACACATGGAAAATTGCAAATCATAAGAAGGCATTTAAGGATAGTTCTAGCACAGCTTTGATAAATACAACTTAGAAATATCTTTGAAAATATCAACCAATATTTCAGTTAGTTTCTGTAGATGATATGTTTAAACTAATTTAAAAAAAATGTGGAAATAATGCAGTTTATTGTATTATTATTTACAGAATGTTCAGTGTTATACAGCCTTTTCTGAAGAGAAATTTGGACAAGTATAATTATTGAAATGGGACCAGAAGGGCTGGGATATTCCATGACCAAAAATAAATAAGTGATGCCTTATTTGGAATTATGGGACCAATATAATTGAAGATATATAGAGAGTACATTACAAAAGGAATTCCTACAACTGCTTTGATGAATACTTTGGGGAAGATTACTTCCTCATTTAGATAATAGAGGTGAGTAAATAAAATAATTGTTTGATAGAGCAGTTAGGGTGATGTGGAAGCTAGCCAAGCCAAGGTTCCTGTACAAGCAGTGATTATCTACCCTAATAAGATAAACTGGTACACATTTGAAATATAGATATGTTGTTTTAGTCACAGTTATTTATTACATTTTAAAATATTGGGAAAAAATTTAACAGTCAAGTATAAAAATCAGTAGTAAACAAAGTGAACATTCATAAAACTAAAAGCATACTTTAAGTTTCTAGTATATTCTGAAAATTTCCATTGATGAGTTCATTGTCATGTCAAGTCCTAAAGACAGTTCATGACTTTGACAACAAGGCTTTAAAGCAATGTGAAACACATCTGACGACCGGAGGATATGTGAGTCTCTGGAGTAGATTGACTAAAGGTGAATCAATTGTAGAGACTGATTTAATGTGATACTTTCTCCCCCCCCCTCTCTGTATATATATTAGACACATATGTATTATTCACACATATGCATGGAATATCTACACTCAGTCAAAACTTAACTAAGCAACAGAAAAACTTCTTGAAGCACAAGTCCTGAAGTAGAACTCCTTGAATGGATTCTGAATTTAGTGAGATCATGGCTGTACAAGAGATTGCACCACCCTAGCTGGGAGATTTCTCCATTCCTCCCATATTGTACAATTGCGGAAATAGTATGTGTGCGTGTGTGTGTGTGTGTGTGTGTGTGTGTGTGTGTGTGTGTGTGTGTGTGTGTGCACGTGTGTGTGTACACTTGTGTGTATATACATATATATATATATATATATATATATATATATATATATATATATATATATATATATATATATACCTACATATCTATATATCTAATCTCTCTCTCTCTCTATATATATATATATATATATATATATATATATATATATATATATTATATATGTACAAGTGTAACTACTGCGGTGGTGGTGCTGTGGTAGTGTTGTTGGCACACAGTAAGACGCTGTCCAGTTTGATTCTCAGCTAGAGCGTCTTCTGTGTGTAGACATGCATGAATGGGTGTACCTTCATTGAAGGTTGTGTGTCAGGGCTGGTAACTCGACAAGTAAAAATCATCTACCAATCATTAGTGGACCGGAGTTCTGCTGTGGCAACCCCTAAATGGGAAAAGCTGAAAGACGCAACAACATATATGTTCAAGTGTGACATATATATATATATATATATATATATATATATATATATATATATATATATATATATATAATCCAAAAGAAAAATTTAATACAATGTAAGCACTTTCGGCCGTGCCACCAGCCTTCTTCAGACATAAAACACAATTGAATGAAAGCATATATATATATATATATATATATATATATATATATATATATATATATATGCAAGCTGATCATTATTTTAATTGACAGCAATTAATTAAGACAATAAGCCTATTAACATTAACTATTAAAAACTCCTAATAGTGTGCAACCAAATAATATATACAATCTAATACAATGTATGAAACCAATATTGTTTAAGTTACACACAATATAAAATTATATACTTTGACTTAAAAGTTTTATACTATCTATTGTATGCCTTTAATTTTAGAATACTGGTAAGCAATGTTGAATCATTTAACCCTGGAAACTGTGTTGCATTTAAAAAAACTTGCCGCCAGTATTCTTTGGACTCCAATATTATTTTCCAGGGACCTTTTCTGGGGGATGGAATAATATGCTCCAATACTATGAATTGAAATGAGTGTGTTGAGTTATACATCAAATGCCTATATAATGCATTAGTGTGTGTTGTTGCTATGCAAAAACTGGACATTTATAAAAAATGATACAACACTGGTTGATATTCTAGGAACTCAACCGTCAATTATATATAAAAGAGATCAGAATTTAAAAGATTGGTGTAATAGATGTTCTGACACATCCCAATGTATTAGTGGCATCATGAGAAAATGCAATATGTGTGCTTATTGCACACACATACTGGAAACAGACCAGTTATACATTAGAGGAATTTTGATAAAGATAAAAGGAAAATATAATTGTAATACTGCAGGGGTGGTTTATGCAGCTTTATGCTCATGCTGTGAAGCCTATTATATAGGGAAAATGGAACGTAAGTTACGTCAGCGTATATATGAGCATTTATATGAAATTTAAAAAAGTTCACACACTAATGCATTATATAGGCATTTGATGTATAACTCAACACACTCATTTCAATTCATAGTATTGGAGCATATTATTCCATTTAAATGACTCACCTTCGCTTACCAGTATTCTAAAATTAAAGGCATACAATAGATAGTATAAAACTTTTAGGTCAAAGTATATAATTTTATATAAATTTATATATATTGTGTGTAACTCAAACAATATTGGTTTCATACATTGTATTAGATTGTATATATTATTTGGTTGCGCATTATTAGGAGTTTTTAATAGTTAATGTTAATACGCTTATTAACGCTGTCAATTAAAATCATGATCAGCTTGTAGATATATATATATATATATATGCTTTTATTCAATTGTGTTTTATGTCTGAAGAAGGCTGGTGGCACGGCTGAAAGCGTTTAAATTGTATTAAATTTTTCTTTTGGATTACACGCTTGGTCCGTTGGATTGTTATTGAACTGCTATATATATATATATATATATATATATATATATATATATATATATATAGATATATATATATATATATATATATATGGGTTCACTACGTAATACCGAAATTCCACACTCCCGAGACTCTGAAAACAGAGGACCAGAATCTTGAGATTGCAGTATCTTGAACAAAAAAAAAAATAAAAGTAAAACATAAAACAAACTGTTCTAACATTTATGCAGCCTGCGCCCCCCCCCCCCCCGTAACTTAAATATACCAAGTCTGAGATTGGACTACAGTAGAGTGAATGGTAAACTTCCCATTCCACACTGTACTGCAATTCCCATCCATTACTTTTGCGATTTCACCATCTCGAGATTCTGGTGTGAGCCCATATATATATATATATATATATATATATATATATATATATATATATATATATGTACATAGGTTCATAGGTTGGTACTAGGCTATCGGCCCCAGGGCCTATACAAGCCTAGCCATAACAATTCCCTGGCTATTTCTTCCCACAATATTTATTTCCCTGGACCCCTGCCTAGCAGGGTGACTGACGTGATCCCCGGGGTGAATTTCCTATCTCCCATCCAATTGTCAAGGTTCCTTTTAAAAAGGGCCAAAGAGGCGCTCTGCTTGACATGTATGGGCAGTCTATTTCAGAGTCTGGGGAGTCTCTGGGTCAGGAACCTATCCCTCCAGCATGTTTTGTTCATTGTGATGACAAGGTTTAGATCCCTGGAGTGTGTGGCTCTGAGGGATTGGGATTCCTTTAAGTGTAGCATGTCCAACAGCTCTGGGTTTGACATGGCCATGTATGTTAAAATGTTAAGCAGAGATCTCCTCTGAGTAGACAATATGTGACAGAGTATAGCTGGAGTTTTTTTAGACAGTCAGCATAGGGTGTCTGCTTTAGGCCTGTGATTCTTTTAGTGAGATATATATATATATATATATATATATATATATATATATATATATATATATAAGTGTGGTGTGACAGAGCAAGATGCAGACGACAGGAAAAAAATGTAAACAGATGATCTGCTGTGGCGACCCCTAACGGGAACAGCCGAAAGAAGAAGATCATATTTGTACAACAAGAGTCATCATGGCATCATTTTATAGAAAAAAAAGAAGTTGTTATCCCCATTTATAGACAGTCGAAGACCACAGAGGGACTACTCTGTGCACTTCAAGAGTCGTGATCTTCACAGTGCTATAGACATGATGGAAGCAGTCCAGATGAATACAGTAAAAGTGCAGGGTAATATTGACACTTGGATAAAGTGGAAATGAATGCACGAGACAGAAACACTTAACTATGTCAATGAAATCTACATAGCCTACAGCAGAAGTACCCTTTAAAAAAGAGATGTACAAGAGTAAGAGGGTACCGTCTGGTGATATAGGTAGGACAGCTCAGCAGAAATGGAAGGAATGATTTTTTTCCAAGAAAGGGTAATAGATCACTGGAACAACCTCTGTGAAAAAAGATATCAGATCAAACACTGATGGCATTAAAAAAGCACAGGGCAGACATAATGCAGTTCTTATTAAGAGAAGAAAATATCCTGCTATTTAAAAAGGATCTCAACTATATCCAGTTGTACAGAAATACATAGTAGCTGTGTTAGACAGCCCTCACCTGCTGTCATTATCTGGGCTTCTCTTTCCTATTTACATACCTGTACAGGCTCCCCCCAAAACATCTTGTAGTAAATAAATTAATGACTATTCTTACTGGCAGACTGCTACAAAATCAAAAATAAAACTTCCATGAGAAAAACATCAAACATATTTAATAAAATTTGGGCATTCTACAAATCAGAAAAAGTTGAGTAATATAGCAGTAAACATAACTAGAATATACTTTTTAGTATACAACTGTCATCATCAGCTCAGAAAATAACCAGCTTTTCATTGTTTTGTTCTTCTCTCCTCTTTCTCTTTCTCAGAAGTGCAGTCTTTTTCATTTTTATCAGCTCTCTGTGAAGTGTCTGAGTACTTCAGCTGCCATGAAGATCTTTTTAAAGCAACAACCTTGTCTTTATAAAATCTTATGTCGCATTTGTAAAAAAAGAAGTGTAAGCAGTTTGACAAAATTGATACATGCCCTTCTCTATTCTTATTACTGCATCACATATTCAAGATGAAGGACTTGTGAGAAAAAAGCCATCCTCTTCACTAGCCATGTGTTTCAAAGTGCTTATGCTTGTAGGTGCAGATGAAGCATGCAGTTCCCTCCTAGTTAAAAATAAGTAAAATGTTCTGTTAGCTAATATTTACCTGATGTAATCTAAAGGTTACCTCCATTTTGAATTAGTTCTCTTTGACAATGTAATTGATCATTAATGATGATAAGCAAATTATGTATGCACAGAAATCCTAAAAAATGGCAATTCCAAAAAAAAATAATTAAAATTACACATTATTAATAACTGCTGAAGTATTGTAATTAAAATGGTCACTATAAAGTTAAGGAGATGCCATTATTTCATTATAATGTTAGTAAAAAAAAAAAAAAATATATATATATATATATATATATATATATATATATATATATATATGCCTTATCAGACAGGAGTCCCCGTGGACTATGATGTTTGCAAATGACATTGTGATCTGTAGTGAGAGTAGGGAATAGGTGGAGGAGACTTTGGAGAGGTGGAGATATGCTCTACAGAGAAGAGGAATGAAGGTCAGCAGGAATAAGACAAAATATATGTGTGTGTGAATGAGAGGGATGATAGAGGAATGGTGAGGATGCAGGGAGCAGAGGTGGGGAAGATGGATGAGTTTAAGTACTTGGGATCAACAGTTCAAAGTAATGGTAAGCGTGGAAGAGAGGTGAAGAAGAGAGTACAGGCAGGATGGAGTGGGTGGAGAAGAGTGTCAGGAGTGATTTGTGACAGACAAGTACCAGAAAGAGTGAAAGGGAAGGTCTACAAGAGGGTAGTGAGACCAGCTATGTTATATGGGTTGGAGACAGTGGCATTGACAATAAGGCAGGAGTCAGAGCTTGACGTGGCAGAGTTGAAGATGTTAAGATTTGCACTTGGTGTGACGAGGATGGGACAGGATTAAGAATAAGTATATTAGAGGATCAGCCCAGGTTTGAAGGTTTGGAGACAAAGCCAGAGAGGCAAGATTATGTTGGTTTGGACATGTGCTGAGGAGGGATGCAGAGTATATTGGGAGAAAGATGCTAAGGATGAAGCTGCCAGGTAAGAGGAAAAGAGGGAGGCCTGAGATAAGGTTTATGGATGTGGTGAGAGAGGACATGCAAGTGGTTGGTGTGACACAGCAAGATGCAGAGGACAGGAAGAAATGGAAATAGTTGATCTGCTGTGGTGACCCCTAATGGGAGTAGCCAAAACAAGAAGAAATGGAAATAGTTGATCTGCTGTGGTGACCCCTAATGGGAGTAGCCAAAACAAGAAGAAGAAGAAGAAATGTCCCCATAGTGCCTTTTTTAGGCAAGGCTCAAAAGTCAATTCTACCTCCGTAAACAGCACAATTAACAAAAAACTGAGGGTTATGCTACTCAACACCAGGTGTTTAAATCTCAAAATGCATGCGCTCGAAGCACTCCTCAGTATGGAGAACGTCGACATCTGTGCAGTAACTGAAACCTGGTTTAAGATTCCAGAGAGCACCCCAGCACTACCGGGCTACAACTCATACTACACATTTTGGCCACAGAACATGGACCGAAACACAAAAGGAGGGGGTGTATCCATATTCATCAAGGATACCTACACCTCCAGGTTAGTGTCGCAGCATGATACCTCTGAGATCATTCATGTGCAACTAACATCGGGCAAGTCTGCAGTTCAAATTGTGGCCTGCTACAGATCACCCTCCATGACCCAGGACCACCACTCCACCTTTCTTGAGACACTGGAAAACATGTAGGTCCTACCAAACACCCTGATATTGGGCAATTTCAATTACCCTACCATTCACTGGGAAAACTACTCGAGTACAAATTCCCAGGTCCAGCGCTTCCTGGAATTCATCAACTTAAATGCCCTGGATCAGCTGGTAAACTCCCCTACCAGAGGTGAAAACATATTGGACCTGGTCATCACCAACATGGGCGACAGGTGTTCCACACCAGAGGTCAACCCGTCACTGGTTAGATCAGACCATAAACTAATCACTATGGATGCCCATACCCCATCACCACCCCCAACTAAGGAAACCACAGTAAAAAACTTTTCTAAAGCAAACTTCACCTTACTTAAGACAGAGGTGGTAAGTTTCACAGCCCCCACGATAAAGGGTAATGCTGCCCAAGATGCAGAAACCTTTACAAATGCACTCTATAAGCACCTACAAGGATTCATTGATCGTGCTATCCTTAGCAAAACCAAGACTCACTCCTCTAAGAGAAGGAAACTAGTTTGATGGACCCCTGCCATAAACAGGCTATACAGTAGAAGGAGGAAACTAGTTCAGAAAAAAAGCAAATCCCAAGAAGGAAAGACATCCCTGATCAGTATCAGTAAGAAACTGAGGTCCCTCATGAAATCATCTAAGGCTAACTTGGAAAGAGAAATAGCTAAGGATTCAAAAGATAACCACAAAGCCTTCTTTAGCTATGTTAAGAGTCTAAGTGGCAACTCGCAGATATGCACTGAACTAGTGCAAAATAGCACAAAATATACTGAACCTACTGATATTGCCAACATCCTGGCAGATAGATTCAGTGCAAACTTCACCCCCCTCTCACCTCCAAAAGAGCCCACAACAATACCGGAAAAGTGTAGTGTCCCAAAAATCACAGACGCTCGGGTAAAAACAGCCCTTTCAAAAGCCAAAAACACAACATCAATGGGACCAGATGGTGTCCCAGGCTGCGTCTTGCAAGAACTACAGAACAAACTAACCCCCCACCTAAACACGCTGTTCAACCTCAGCCTCTCCACACAGGCTACGTGCCCATAGAATGGCACACAGCAATGGTTATTCCTCTCCCCAAAGGAGGGGCCACAACTGACTCTGGTAACGGTCACCCCATAAGCCTGTCTAGCCTGGTCTGCAAGGCTATGGAGCGCATCATCATGGAACTCATTAACAAAGACATTGGGAACCTCCAAACACTTTACCTGACCCAGTTCGGCTTTATTAAGGGCAGATCATGCCTACTAAACCTGGTTGACTTCTTCGAGACAGTCACCAAGGCTATAGATGAGGGAAAGGTGGTTCACACAGCCTACCTTGACCTCGCCAAGGCTTTCAACACCATTCCCCATTCGGGTATTACAGAAAAACTCATCAGCCTGAACATAAACCCCTACATCATGAGATGGGTTGCTAACTGGCTTACAGACAGAACTCACAAGGTGAGAATAGCGGGCTCCAGGTCTGACTCTAAACCAGTCACAAGTGGTGTCCCACAAGGCTCGGTCCTGGGACCTCTACTGTTTGGCATATACTTCTCAGAAGTACAGGCAAACACAGGAGGACTATGGCTAACCAAGTTCACAGATGACTGCAAACTGGGAGCCATAATTAATCCTCGGCTGACACGGGCATCCTCCAAAAGGGCCTTACTGAGACGGACACCTGGTATCAAAGTCATGGTCTCAAGCTAAATGCCAAAAAATGCATAGTCATCCCATTTAGGAAAAACAAAACACCCACGAATTACCATATATGTGGCAGCCCCCTTAATACAGAAGAGGTAATAAGAGATCTGGGGAACCAGATAGATAGTAATCTCTCCTTTGACAATCATATTGCCAAAGTAGTTAGGAAATCCTTCTATGTGGCCCATCTAATTACTAAAGGGTTCACATCTAGAAATAAAGAGGTTATAGTGCCCCTCTGCTCGTCACTCATTAGACCCATCATAGAGTACAATGCCCCATTTGGGATGTACCTTACAAGACACTTCCAACAGCTGGAAAGACCACAAAAGTACCTCACCAAGAGGATTACTGGTCTCAAACATATATCCTATGCAGCCCGACTGAAAAAACTCTGGCTGTACTCAGTGGCATATCGCTTACTCAGATGTGATCTCTGCCTGACTTACAAAGCCATGTCCAACTCAGAATTGATGGACTTGCTCCACCTAAAGAAATCCAAGTCACTGCGAGCTACACGCTCTAGTCAGCTAAACCTCACCACAGCAATAAATAGAACATGCTGGAGGGATAGAGTCCTGTCACACAGACTCCCCATGCTTTGGAACAAAATTCCAAATTATATTAGGCAGAGCCCCTCACTAAAACTCTTCAAGAGAAACCATGACGAGTGAATGGGTAACAGAAAATACACCCCTGGGATCACTTCATTGGCTCTGCTTGACAGAGGATCTGTTAATTAATCAATGGGCGTCGAAAGCTGACACACTCTGGCTAGGCTTATAAATGCCCTCGGGCAGATAGCCTAGTACCTATCTATGAACCTATGAACCTATGTACAGTTGGCTTACTCAGGGTTATGACATGTAGGATATTGCGGAGAAGATGTTTAACATTTTAAATAATTGTAGATTGGTTCAAGTAAATATTTAAGTAGATGGTACTTTAATAAAATAAACAGGTTCATGAATTAATAGCTCCCTCAGTTTCTAATATTATGAACGTTTTAGTCATTTTTACTTCTGTTCCATAACTTCCTTCCTTCTTTCTTTCTTTCTTTCTTTCTTTCTTTCTTTCTTTCTTTCTTTCTTTCTTTCTTTCTTTCTTTCTTTCTTTCCTTTCTCCTTAGATACTTAATGCCTGTAGCTGTTTTTGTTTTCTTTGAAGCCATTAAAGCTCAGTTCTCTGTAAACAGTGACCTTTTCAGAGATTGAGAAGTCCATCCCATTGTTTCTTCTTCAGGCATTGTGCCGTGGGATTTAGCAAAGATAATAGCTGCATCTAATGTGTTAAATAATTTTGTGATGGATGCCTCTATATTGTTTTTTCCTATTGTTTTTGCCAGTGCCACACAGATTTTCTTTTCTCAATAGTTTTAGCAGAATAATCATTGTCAAAATGAACAGTTTGTGAACCAATCTCAACAGGAGCATTTCTCCAAGCTGATTTTAAAATAAGTTTGTTCTGTTTGTTTGAAGGACCCACACCAATAGCTCTGTCAGCACTGTCATTACACCAAGACAAACCTTCTATTAATTTCAATGAATCAGGTATTCTTGTAGCTGAAAAAAATCACTATATTACTTCCCCTCAAGCATTTATGGCATGCCAACATTCTATTATTATTATTGTTATTATTATTATTATTATTATTATTATTATTATCATCATTATTATCTTTATTTATTATTGTAGCAATACCCCACGCCTGGTTGTGGGTAATGCTGGATTTACCCACGGTTGGTGTGGTTTGGTCACGAGGGTGAAGCCCGAGGGACCAAACAAAGCCAACCGTGGGTAAATCCAGCGTTACCCACACCCAGAAGTAGGTTATTGCTATTATACAATGACATTATTTAAGAAAAAAAATAATTAGTTTTCTTAAATAATGGCATTGTATAATGCCTCCTTGCTGCCCTTCCGCAGCTGTCTGGTATTCTGCGGCAGTTCTGATGTACTGCACATGGGTATGCCTACACAGTACATCAGAGCTGTGGGCAAAAGCAATGGAGAAAGCAAGATCTCTGTTGCTTTTTACAAACTGTTTCGCTATGTTAAATGGGTTTAACATAGCGAGACAGCTTTAAAAAAAGCAACGGAGAATCTACGTTGCTTTTTAAAAGCTGTCTCGCTATGTTAAACCCATTTAACATAGCAAGACAGTTTTGAAAAAAGCAATGGAGAAAGTAAGATCTCCATTGCTTTTTACAAACTGTTTCGCTATGTTAAAGGAGTTTAACATAGCAAGACAGCTTTAAAAAAAGCAACAGAGATTCTCCGTTGCTTTTTTTAAAGCTGTCTCGCTATGTTAAACTCGTTTAATATAGCGAGACAGTGTGAAGCAATGGAGATCTTGTGTTCTCCGTTGCTGTAAAAAAAGAGTTATAGTAATGGAAAAAGTCCAGGCGACCGGACCTTTTTCCATTACTATAACTCTGATTTACAATGTGCGCGCTGACCAATCAGCGTGCACGTTTTTGAATATTAATGGGGGGGTCGTTGTATAATATTCTTTCCTTCTTTCTCTATTTTCCAAGGCTTAATTTATGTTTCAAATAGCCACTTGCTCTGTTTTAATAAAAATTATGTATGATTCTACCCTTTAATTCTTTCATCTATATCTTTTATCTGTATATTACATTGAAAGACAGTTAATATTTTAGCATGTTTTATACAGCTTTGCTGTGCACTGTCCATTTTCTCTTTAAAATGATTCATCTTTGATGTATGAGCTTGTTTTAATGAAAGTAGTTACTGAACATCTTTTCTCAGAGCAAAATCTCCTTCCTGTGTTTTAATAGAAATCATTTTCATAAATCGACTGGTTAATTCAAGAGCTTCATGGGAAGTACTGTTATTAAAAAAAATATTCCATCTATAAATCCATCACTTTCAGTCATAAATGTTATAACTTATCTTGAGACAGATGCTATAACTAGTTTAAAGTGGTTTTGTAAAACTTTTAATATCAGAATTAAAAATATCCTATACATCACAAAGATACCGCTTTTCCATAGGTTAGCCTGGTTAAAAATTATATATGCAGAAGTTTTGTGAATGTTATTGTTTTCTTGATGTATAAACATGGTGCTATTTACTCAGTTTATGCCAGCCATTGGAAGGCTTTGCTACTTGAAGTAATTAGTTAATTGCCAAAGTGATAACATTATTGCTGTTTTGGGGAGGAGCTACTTTTTCTAGAATTTACTAGCATACTGGACAGTTGTATATTGGATAATGTAAGTCACCCACTCAAGGTGATAGATATTGCATGGAATCTGAAGAGCCTTCATAGGTTCATAGATTAGTACTAAGCTAACTGCCCTTGTGAGCCATTTTAAGTTCAGACAATTATCTCTTGTGAGACTCCAACCCTGCACCTTTTGTTTGTAAGGCAAATACCTTAACCATTAGGCCACCTTTCCAACCCCTTGATACACTATTGAAAATAAAGTCAGTGTTATTAGAAATTTATAAACCAAAGTCATGTGAAATTGTCCTCAGGGAGAGGAAGGAATTAAGAAATACTTTAAGCCACAGAAAAGGTGACATATAGCTAGTGTGGCACAGCTCTCTAAATGAGGAATTGTAGTTCTTGCCCATCATTGTAAGAAACGGACACAAATAGTGGCAGTTAAGAACAATCAAGGAATATGGGTTGTTATGAGGGAAAAAAGACTGAGCAAGGAAAATTGATTTTAGGTTAGATTAGGTTATTTCTACACCCCTGTCAAAATTATTTGAAGGAATTGAGAATGTTAAAAATATTAGAGATGTCGTTACTCATTGGAGGGAACATCAGCATTATGTGACACCATACTGGACAGATGTCTCCAGGGCATGTCATCTAACCCCAAAGAAAGCAAATCTTTGCACATAGGCACTTGAACCTTGGGACTACTAGATGACTGAAGGCTGATATAATCAGCAGTACTTGATTATAAATATTTGACATTACAGATATGGCAGTCAGCAGGACTGATGCCTGTGTCAGCCAGGAGAAAATGCAAACAGTAACAGATGTTGCAGCTCCAATTAGATTACTTTATCCCCCTTAGCTGTCATCACTGTCCAACCAGACCCAGCAACACTGAAGTATAAAATGAAAAGTGAGTTTTTGGGGAAGCTGAACATGTGGTTAATAAATAGGATGTTTTGAAACAAAGAAACTTTTAATGACAGAGGTCAAAGTTTTTACCTTGACATTAAACAGAAGATCAGAACATGGAAACAGGAGGTGTGACATATTACTGATCATGATAACCAACAACGAGAAGATGAATACAAAAAGGTAAACATAGAAACTAAGACTTCCCCTGGAAGCTTAGAAAGTAAAAAGACAGAAAGCAGGAAATTGCTGTCTGATGAATCTCTGGAAAAGGTGGAGCATAGCCTGCTATTTTATTCTCTTTTACTGGGCCAGAGATATCAGTTTTTCTACATATTTGGAATTAGATATGCAGAGAAGCAGGGTGCATATTGCATTGTAAGTGTTCAGACGGACGCATTAATTGGATCATGTCTTTATATTTTCAAAACTTTTGTGCCAGGGACAGCCAACCTTTTGCAGTAGAATGCCAAAAAGCATGACTTATTGTGTGAAAGATGCCCAGGTGCTAGGCAAACAAACTGCACTGGAGATATACAAGATGATTGGATATACATATACATTTTAAATAATTTGATTATGTTCTATTAATTACAGTTAACAAATATGCTAAATGTTTTTTGTCTGCTCTGGAGTGGAGTGTCAAGCAAAATATGGTAGAGTGTCACTCATTGTCACTGGCACTGGGGGTTGCTTTCCCCTTTATTCTATACCTAAACAAAAAAAAAACAAAACAGATGCATCAAAATGCAGGAAATACTCCATGAAGTAGTAGTTATGCATTGTACAAAGCCACCTTGATTGATTGTTTGACCTTGTACTTTTGTATGCAGCACTGTAAGGTGTTGGTTATCCCTTTATTGAAGCTGTTTAATTGCATAGTCCTTGTAGGACATCTACTATTGCCAGCTAAGTTAGCATCCCTAGTGCTGATTCTGAAACTATATAGAGACCCCATTAAACTAGACAATTACAGATACATACCGGTTATGTTATCTGAATCCAAAATACTAGCAAAACGACTACTTTATTGATCTTACTCACCCTTATCAGAAATACTTTAAAGGAAATGGGTGGTCAGTTTGGTTGAAAACTTGGCTAACTTCAGCCTGTCTAACTTGACCTGCTTAGGTACCACTTTGTTCTTTATTTTCACATTTCTATAAGCCTTTTGGTAATCTCAAAGAAGGAATGCAGTGAATGCATTTTTTTGCTTGTAATTGCTTTTAATTCAGTGTCTCCACAATGATCTTTATATCTAAATTCTCTTTTTCCCCCTTTCTTCTTATTCAGGGACACCAGACAAAGATGACCACTGTTCTCAGTCTATTTAAAGTAACAGTGGCTATATTAGTATTCTGCTTGTAGCAGTTCCATCAAAAGCATCTAGACACCTGACAATATGTAACTGGCTTACCGATGTCTGTGCATTTTATTTATTTATTAGTAGCTTATGTGACTGGATTAATCCCACTAGCATAGCCGGCCTTAGGCATAGGCCAACTAGGCATCCACCTAGGGCACCGCTCTAGCAGGGGCGCTTTCCCAGTATTTATTTAGGGTAAGTAGACTAGAGTGTGGGCACCGGGTGTTGTGGTGGGGAAGCTGTGGATCCCTTTTGCCTAGGGCACTAGTTGACCTAAGGCCACTCCTGCCCACTAGGCCTGAATAATTTTCAGGGGAGACCTGAGGTAGTGTTCTTTTTGACTAGGAGAAATTTGACTTAAAAACATTGGGAAAATTCCTGTGTTGTATAAGCGTCTATAGTAAGGTGTGTCTTGTCAGGGCAATAGAGGATTCCAGGGTTGAAGTGGCAAGAGGTAGTGGAGAGTAGGATTATGTTGTTAAAGCAAAATTATATATATTTGTAAAAAACAAACAAACAAAAAAAACCCAGCAACGAACAGTGTGAGATCATGGTGGATGTTGAATGAAATAATACTATCGCCATAGTTGCGTCTTCACCTATCATTACAGATTATTTATCTGAGAAGGAGGTTGGCCATGGAACATTTGTCTCATGAGATAATGCAGAGAAACAGCTTTACTCCTGGAAGGAGGAAGTGACTACACAACCATTCAGTCTCTTTGCAGTAGTACTGGCTGAGAGAAGCAGCAGATGACAGAACATTTAATAGAAGAATGCTAAACAGAATGAGCTTACTGGTAAGACAAAGAATGAGCCATGTAAAGATGGAAAGTAAAATAAAAGGGCAATATACTCAGACTAACAAGAAATCTCCAAAGAGAGCTGTAATGATATTCCAGTTGTGCCAAAATACACAAACACTAAACAAACAAACAAAAAAAAAACGATTTTGTGCAGCAGGTTAATGAAGGAAGGGGACAAAAACTGAATAGAGCAGAGACAACAACTGACATTAAAGAATACTTGTATTCTAGGATAAGAGTTAGACATTGAGACCCTTGTGCCTTTATTGGTAAGACAGGAAGCAGTACATTCTACATCATGAAATGCTGACCTTGAAGAAATTCCAAAGCTGGCTCACTTTTAGGCACTCCCCTTACATTTTAAAAATGCAAAATAGAAAGGTGATACTTTGAATGGAACCAGTGTAAACATAGCTAGATATGTAGAGTAATAAGTGAACAATCTGTCAGTACCCAAGTCTCTTAGGCATCTAGTGATAAGATTAGCACATAGCCATTTACTAGGGGGACACCCAAGAATAGATACAGTTAAAGCAAAGTTTCTAGCAAGATTTACTTCTCCAGAATAAGGATACTTAAAGAAATACTCATTGCCCAGGGGACTTCATTTATGCCCAGAGTATTGCATCAACTGTACTTTAAGGTCAAGTAATTAAAAATCTCAGTATACCATCTGCAGATGTATGGATGGATTAGTGGAGAAAAGAACAAAGTAGAAAGAATGGAGGTTGAATTCTTATGATATATACAAGGAAGGCAACATCAAAGAAGCAGTGCAAAAGGCCTATATTACACAATAAGAAACAACTGGGATTAGTTGGGTATTACTTGACATCTGCATCCCATTTTGAAACAATACCATGTCAGCTCACAGACCTAGCCATGGAGAGATATTGGGCAGGTGAGATCAAAGCTGCTTCCAAGAAGTTAACGCAAACATTACATTAGCATATCCTGATTTTAACAAGCCAGTTCAAGTCCACAGTGATGCATCAGAGGTAAGATTAGCAGTAGTGCTATCAGAAAATCTTGATAAGGATGAGCATCCAGCATATTTTTAAACTGCAAGCTAAGTGGGGAAGAGGCTAAGTATTCTACAACTGTAAGGAAATGCCTAGCTATTAACTCACTCAAGCCTATAGTGCCTTTTTGTATGCTTTCAGTTCACACCCATAGCTGCTTATGTTGGCCACAACCTTTTTAGTCCGGCTTCATTTACTAAGTGACTTAGAAGCTAAGAATAGCCATTATTACAAAGGTTAAGGAGTTATTAACAAAATGACACTGAGGTTGTTAATCTAGAATGTCCTGCAGTCAATAAATTAATCCTTGTTCATCACTTATAATTCATATTTTCATATTTATGCTAATATTTTCATAAATGGGAGTCCTACATTTTGTTGAGATGTGTGGAGTGATATGCCATGGTCGGAGACAGGAAAATTCATTGGCAGCATCCATTTATTTCACACTATACCAGAGATATTGCTAGTTGTTAGTAATTATAAAAATAAACAATAGTTCCATATGTACGTAATACTTTCAAAAACAGGTGATTTACTGTTGTACGAAATCAGTTGAAACCTTAGCTGTTGTTGAAGAAAACCCTATTTCATATTTACAATTTAAATTGCATATCTTGAGAAATATTCAGTGTTACTTATATCACTAATTATACAATACATTATATGTTTTCACATTTCTGTAAATATCTCTAAATATGCACGTATAGAGGAATTTCTTGTCATATGAAAGCTTAAGTCTGGTTAACAAAAATGTTCTAACAATGTTTGTCTAGGTTATACAGTTTCCAAAATATGACCATTTGTTTATGAAAGTTTATAAACAAATGTAAAGCAAAGAGACATAGCAATGGGCTCTAAAATGACCCCAGCCTATGCTAACATTGTTCTTAGTGCTTAGGAAGTGGAGTGTCTTTCGAAGGTAAAAGGGTTTGAAAAAAAACAGACTTTATAAAAGATATATAGATATCTTTTTCATCTGGCAAGGTACCAAAATAGAGCTCAACTCTCTTTTGTTCAAACTTTTCAAAGAGTTTTGAATTTTCAAAATGTTCTATTGCTAGTATAGGCTCTAATATACAATTTATTGATGTAGAAGTGTTTCTGGATAAAGATAATTTGAGATTTCAGTCGAATATTTTTCTGAAAGAAACTTTCAGGAATAACTTTTTAGATTTTTCCAGTCAGCATCACTTTTTTATGAAGGCCAACGTAGTTAAGGTTCACTTTATTCATATGTCCAGGATAATCAGTAAGGTTGACGTTTTTTCTAGGGCAAGTCGGTCTTTGAAAAAGTTATTTTTACAGAAAAATTATCAAGAAACTTTGGTAGATAAGTATTTACCTATACTTAGATTTGGTTTTACTAATAATACATTTACAAATAATAAACATATGAAACTTAACTTCCCACCTCCCATACGTCAAGATATGTGTAACATCAGAGATGTTCTTTCTAGAACTCAGATGGCAGTTACTTTTAAATGCCAACATCCTTTCAGGTTTAAATGATAATTTAAATATTAAGTGTGCCTTGATATGGTATCACTAGGAAGTGATGTATTTTTTACTTTTTCGGAAGTTTCTTTTGACTGGTTAAACAGTCTTTTAAATGTGTTTCTATTTTTAACATTGTATACTTTTCTGAAGAATTTCTAATATTAAAGTTGTAACAAAAGCACTAATTTACTTGTTCAGCTATTGTCTTTTTTCATCTGTGGTCTGAGGAGGTTTGTTTCTTATGTAGCATCAATGTCGTCTTTGTGGTGTTTTTGGGTTTGTATACATTATAATATAATATAATATATATGGAAGGACTATGAATGCCCTGACTATTATCACTGCAAAGAATACTTCATACTGATAATATTGCTATTTGTACATTTATAATAACTTATATTATTCACAAAATATTTCCTTTTGTTTATCTTATGCTTTTTAAATTTACTTTTCAAAAAATGCTCTGGAGTGCAAAGTGTGTGCAGGCTGCAAGAGATATGACATTCCACACCTCTTAGATGTCAATGAATTAATTTGGCAAGGAAGGAATTTACCTTAGTAACAGACCATACCCCCTTTATGGCTGCATTAGCCACAAGATGGGAACATAAAATTTACAAATAGGCCTTATGTTTGCAGTTGTTCAACTTCAAAGTTCAGCATAGGCCAGACTCGGCTAACCACAATGTGGATGGCTTGCTGGGGGTATATAGGCCATCTAATGGACATGGACCAATGCTTTAAGTTGGGGAGTCATGTGCTGCATGGAGTAAGAGACCTCTCCAAATGGTGATCCAAAAGTGCATGTTTGTATTGATGTTATTAGTTTACATAGAACTTTTATAGTGAGCGTGGGATTGCTTTAAGCTGTTTTCTTTACTTTAGTTGAACAAGTTTCTTTGACAGCAACAGGAGACTTTGCTGTATTAGCTAGATCTGGTTTACTTAATGAAGCAAATAAAGCCACAATTGGAAAGCTGAGGAGAGCCACTGCAGGATTTGTTTTTTGTGAAGGGGTATTTGATGCCTGGACCACAGCTGTTGGTGAATTTGGAAGAAGACTCCAGGAGGGTGTTGAAATTTGTTTCCATAAAAGGAGTCAAGAACTACTGAGGGGGAGAGAGAGAGTGAGACACACACACACACACACACACACACACACACACACACACACACACACACACACACACACACACACACACACACACACCTATGGAGACAAACTGTATGCTAATGGTTTTAGAGGTACTGATGTAAAATTGTTGCTAGCTATTTGACTTTTTTAAGAAGAAACTACATTTAAGTTACTTAGTACAATAAATAGCACTAAGACTGGTGTCTGTCAAATTGTATTGTCTATTCTTTGTTATTTTTAGTTTTAATACTATTTGAATATTCTTAGTGCTACTAGCTGAACTTCAATCTGAGAAGCTTGCATAATTTCTGTACAGAAGTTGAGTTTTAACTAAAACTTAATAGAATCTTGACATGTAAGTAAAGAAACAGTACCTACTTCTGACAATCTCACCAATCAACCTTTGACTATGAGGTGTTTCCATGGTGAGTCATTAAACAACTGAATGAGTCTCTCTCTGGCAAGGTATGGTGGAAATAACTATGATCACTCTGGTTCCCAAAGTTAATAAAATATGCAACGCATCTTCGCAATTTATACATATTGATAACATATGCATACCATAGTTCTTTCAAGGTCCCTTTCAGTTTTTGTTAAATTATGCATACGCCTATGAACAAAATGTCGCTATAACACTAAGAATATTCAAATACTTTTAAATTTAAAAACACAGTGGCATACTGTAGCGATTATTCTAATCATATTTTTTACTTTGAAGTGATTGCAAGCAATGAAATCAATCTTCATTTTTTATCAAACAAATGCAAAAGCTTTAACATTGAACAAGATAACAAGATGGTGGGTGACCAGAAGTTGTTTCACATAGAAATATCTATAAAATATATAATGCTTTTCCTGAGACTTATTTGTGGCCCCCAGAAATCCAACTTATCACATACCCAACCCAGTAAGCCCAGCTACACATTGAAAGTAACTAAATACATATATCATTGAAATATTGAAGAAATTATAATCATTTTTTATTTTATTTTATTTTTTTGCAAAATGACACCCTCAATATCTCACACTACTCATGCTAACTCTGAGGTCATACAACCAAGGAGAAACAGGAAACTCAGCACCTTGCATGACTGATTAGCTCTTGCTGTGGAGAAGTGGCTTAGCACATGGTCAGTAGTTGGACTGATAATGGTATTCTTCATGACTGTAGTCGCATGATTAACAATTAGAAAGAAGCAACACATTATTCATTTATCAAGCTGGATGGGAAAGGGGGAGAAGTAGAGGATGTAGCTATTTTTTCTGGCATTTTTTGTAGAGTATTAAGGTTGCAAGCTTTTTATAACCTGCTTCTTAAAGACCAGGGTTTGATTCCCAGAGTCTCCATTTTCTTACATTATGATTCTGAGCAAGTTATCTAACCATACAGTGCTCCCAGGCAATTAAAATATTTGGCTAGGCTCATCAGTGGTCTCCTGGACTTCATGCCTTGTAGCCACCTATGAACCTATAACCCTATGATTCCCCTACCTTTTTAATTATGACACCTCAGAAATCATTAAGAATAAACCCAACAATATAGAAATAAGTCAAAAATTAAAATCATTAGCAAAAGCATATGCACATAACATCAATCCATCATGTCAGAACATACCATGACCAGTTGCCCATTCACCAAAAGGAGAATTTTAGCCAGGGTTAAGCCCACCTTACACACTTTCCATGTGGAGCAAGTCCCCCTCCACTCTGCCACAGACTTTATTATTCTTACTCTGTCGTCAGTGCACCTTGCAGGAAAAAGTGATCACTAACAGGAAATGTAATGCCCGTCTCATTCTTTATCCAAATTGCACCAACCTTGGAATAACCAGAACTTGCTAATAAGTTAGTATGTAACTGTACAAAGAAGTGAGAAACTGAATTGCAAGGAAATGCCAGCTTATGCCAGCATACTTGAGTAGATGTAGACTTAGTGGAAAAGCTTGGGAAAGTGACGTTGTGACTGAGATTGTCTTATGAAAATATAATAGTAGTCCCTTTTGGCAAAAACATGTCCCTTCTCATATTCAGTGATATCTGTGACATTAGAGCTTAATGCTAGCTTTTCTCAGCTCAGGCACACTGCAACGTTATCTGCATCATTGTGTCCTTCATGGTTTGATCCTGAACCTGGCTATTCTTGAGAGCATAGTAATAGGCAGCCGCTGGTAACCTTTCATTCTATTTATTACACAGCAGAATGTTATAAGCTCTAGAGCAGGATGTTAGAATGACAGGTGCAATCTGAGCACACCGTTGTCATTAATTATTGTAAAATTCTTTTAAGAAAACAGTTCATGTCTGAAGCAGTGCTAATTCATAATTTTTTTTACTAATTCTATCTCTTGAATAAATGTCATAATTCTACTGGACTGCTTCAAAGTTTTTTTTTGTTATTATTCCTTCTGTTTTTTTTTTTTCTTCTGCTGAACTGACTTTCTTGTCCTAGGTTCCAGATAAGTACAAAGTAAGTATCTACTCTGTTGTAGGTTTATTTATAGTGGGGCAGTGACAGTGCAATACCAGCCACAACTCCATTGTTTCTAGAGTGTTATTTATGGACTGGGTAGTATGTGGTGGTGGTGGTGGTGTGGATGGGGGGACAGGGGTTACAGCATGTCACAATGTACATTTTCCTTTCACTTAATATAAAAGATCAGTGGATTCAGAATCCTGAACTAAAGCACCTAACTGTATCAGCCATTTCATGTGCTGGAGGAATGAATTTCTCTGAAAGCTTGAGGTGGCTGTGTTGTAAAATCTGCACTGGTCCACTAAAAGGAATCACATTTTCTATATGTTTTATTGTTGTTGTAATAGGTGACCTTTCAAATATTTAATTGTTCAGACCATATAATTTTAGGCTTTTAGGATTAAACATTAAGTAACTCTGAAATTTTAATGTCTGTTTTTTGCCTCAACCTCATACTAGGCTGAAGAAACATATTGACTTGTGTGATACTGTAATAAATAAGAACCAATACTTTTTGTTTTATTTTCTTATTGTGGTAAGCATGCCTTTTACCAGATGTCTGATTTTTAAATTTCTTACTCCCGTTTCGGCATTGAAGTATTTTAAAAGGACAATTAGGTGCATATATTTATTTTAATCAATGGTATATGTAAAACAGGTTGCTTGTTACATTTGTACTTTTTTATTTATTTATTAATCATGTTAATGAGCTTGTCTGCTTGTGACTCTATTCAGTTGCAACCTTGCCTAGTATGGCAATAGAAGATATAATACCTTGTCAGTTTAGAGTAGCCAGTCAATCAGTATGTTTTTGGAAGGTGGGAGAAAAATGGAGTATAACCATACAGACGCTGTGAGAGTATGGATGCTCCTTACAGACAGTGTAGAGTGATGAAATCAAAACAAACAAGGAAAGGAATATATAGGAATGAAATATATATATATATATATATATATATATATATATATATATATATATATATATATATATATATATATATAAATATCTCATGGAAAAAATAAAGAAAACAGGAGGCGCTAGGTGCACTCATCCCAGGTTAGAAAAGTGTCCAGCTCTGGCACAGGCACTAGGGCCAGGGCCAGTAGAAAGACTAGTGCAAAAGTCCTTCAAGGATGATAGAGATCTTTCCACACTGTGGCAATAAAAAAACAATAGTCCACAAAAAGGTAAAAAAAATGACCAGCCAGGCAAGATGCCTGGAAATGGAGAAATGGACACTTGAGGTCAAAAACGAAATTATGTTTTGTTTCTTCTATGCAACTAACCCAGAGCACCTGAAAAAAGAGGTTATACTCCAAGAACAAGGGAAAATACAGAAGAAAAATCATTGAAATGGAAAAAATGGCAAAAATTGCAGATGCCAATTTAATGTCATTAATTGACCAAATAAAACCCAAATAATATGTAGACAAGAAAGCACTGAGTAAGATGGGAAAGGAAACAAAAATGTCCGTAGGTATTTCTAATACTAAAGTGAAAGGAATAGACCTGAGAGAAGAAATGATACCTAATATAATGCAGTTTATACACAGAAAAGAAAATGTTAACTAATAATTGTAAAGCAAAGTCAAAAATATGTGAAAATACATATAAACAAAGGCACCCAGACATGGAAAATATTACAAAAAAGAGAAAAGTAGCACAGAAATCTAATGTAATGACAAGTAATCAGTTTGATACAGAAATGGAAGATACTGAAAATGAAGTGATAGATCACTTATAAACTGAAGGACTTGAATGGATAAATATAATAATATTTATGAGAGACAGAAGCTGCCAAAAGTGAATAAGACATGGATTGCCAAAAAAATTAATAAGCCAAATTAATAAAATAATTGGAACTATTATAAGGAGATAGCTACATGGCATAACAGAAATTAACAGAATACTTATTGTTCAGCAAAACTAATAACAGACAATGTATTACCAAGAAAGCATAAATTAGTAAAGGAAAATAAAGGAGCAAATAAATTACCACCATGGAAGGACATACTGCAAACACTTGTGAAGCAATTAAGAAAATAAGTATCATTACTGGAAGAATACAGAAAAGGTCATCAATCAAAAAGTAATAGAAACATGAATGAACTAAAATAAAAATACGTCAAAACAGATGGGGATGTGAGTTAGACTACCTCTAACAATAAATTAAAAATCTCTACGCAAACTGAAAAACTTAGGAGATACACTGAGAAATGCAAAGGGAGGATAAAAAACAAGCAGTTTTGGGATGGCATGAAGAAATTCTACAGGATACCAGGAAAGAAAACAGCAATAGTTGACATGCCACCAAGAACGGAGGAAATGAATGCATTCTGGAGAAATATCTATGAAGACCCAGTCGAGCACAATACACAGGCTGGGTGGATAAAAGAAGTGAGAGAACAAGTAAGAAACTCTGAAACTGAATGTACTGGAAAGAAGCAACTGATACTAAGACAGAGATAAGTTAAGAAAGGCTTCCATCTGGAAAACGCCAGGTCCATATGCTGTACCTAACTTTTGGTAAAAGGCATTGCCATCTTTGCATTGTGATTCCCATTATATAAACACTGCTCATATGAACACCCTGAAATGACACTGCAATGGCCAACAATGGGGAAAACCATACTCATACTTGAAAGGGAACCTGCAGATCACCCTAAGAACTGTCAACCAATAACCTGCCTCCCAACAATATATAAGTTATATATGGGAATTTATACAGTCATTTACATAAAACATCAATCATGGCCATAGAACAGAAGGGGAATAAAAAAAATATTCCTATAGAACAAAGGATCATCTTTTGTTAAATAAAGTCATAATATAGATCTGTAAAATGAACACGAACCTCAGTATTACATGGCTAGATTACAAAAAAGCATTTGATAGCATTCCTTATTCCTAGATTATAGAATGCTTACAGGTGAACAAGATCCATCACACATTGATATATTTTATTGCAGTCACTATGAAGAAATGACAAATCATGTTGCAGATGACCCACAAAAAAGACAAATTGCTATAAAGTATGTGAAAATACAATGTGGAATATTTCTTGATGATTCTTTCTCACCACTTCTGTTTTGTCTGACTCTCCATTAAGCTGTTTAATTAACAGGCTAGAGCACATTCAGTCTGACTCCAAGAAAATCATTAAGTCAAAAGATGTCTCATCTGCTTTTTTTAATGGCCTATAACTGTATATACTTCATCAGATAAACACCTGGAAGAGCTACAATTTGTTAAAACCTTCTAAGGTGATACAGGAATGTCATTTGGCCTTGACAAATGTTTAAAAACAACAATTGAAAGAGGAAAACTGAAGACTTAAGAATGTATAAAACTTGGGGAGGAATGTGATATAAATAATTTGGAACAAGAAGAAGTGTACATGCATCTTGGAACAGATGAATGTGCAGACAAAATAAGAACAGTGCTCAGTAAGGAATATTTAAAAAGATTAAAATGAATACTAAAACTGCTTTGACATCAAGGAATAATATTCAAGCTATAAATCAATGCTCATTTTTTGTTTTAACTTATAGCTTTAGAGTGATTGACTGGCCAGAAAAAAGAGCTGGATAGGCTTGACAGAGCAGCAAGAAAACTGCTTCATACCCACTGAATGATATACAAGAACCAGTATTTGCCAAGATTATATATCCCTCACTCTGAAGGAGGCATAAACCTCTTGGAAATACACTGTACATATAGGTCAGTGATTCTGGGATTGCATATATATTTATTGAGATTGTCAAATCCAAATATATGGAAAGTTCTAAAGCATGAACAAAATAAGTCTAAGGTGACCTATTTGCTTAGGTTAACAGAAGCCTTTAATGAAAAAAAAACAAGCATGGAAATCCAATCAAAAGTGGAGAAAAAAAATCAGATGGCAACAGAATGTGCAAAAAAGGAAAAATGAAAAGAAAACTGAAACTATCACAATTATAGCAACAAGTATAGGGATCTGCTGCAACAGTTGCATGTTGACCAAGAGTTCTTGGGAAAATGACAAGGTGAATCTAAACCAAAAGATGAAATGTTAATATTGGTAGCCACACATAGTGGAAACTAGATGATTCCTAAAATCTACATAAAAGGTGGGAAATAGAGACAAATGTAGGGTTTGTGGTACTGGGCTGGTAATAGTTACACATCTTATTGCAGGGTATGATGCACTCATGGCTGAAGGTTTGTATACTGAAAGACATAACAATGTGGCAAGGTTGTTACATTATAAACATTATACCATAGTGGCAGCTGAGAAACACTGGAAAACCACAAAGGATTGCTGAAAATTATTAAGTAATGATTCATAGGATCACCCCATACCAGTAGCTATGAAGGTAGAAGCAAACAGACAGAAAAATACAGAAACAGCTTAGTTTATTGAAATTGCTACACCACTGACTTTGGAATGGTATTCATTCCAGTCAAGGTATGCTAAAACCTAACCATTTGGATAAATTTAATAAAGACAGTGATTGGAGGTGCAAACTGAAAACTAGACTCTTGAATTGTAAAGCAGAACACTGTTAACCACCATGCAACAGTATTTTTCACAGGTGTGGCATTTTGTTTGCAAGCAACATTATATTAATGATTATGTTTAAGTAACATTTCACAAGTTTACCCTTTAGGTTATGAATATTATTTATGGTTGTATTATACTACATAGACTAGTCAGCAGAATGAGCTTGTTAATGTAAGGTTTTCTGCCTGAGTGTTGATTCTAGCCCAAGCCAGCAGACCACTCATCCTATACCCCTCAGAGCCCAGGCTATCTTAATGACTCCTCCACTGATTGATTCTGTTTGTAACTCCATTTATGAAAAATACTTTCACATATCAAGATCAAACCAAATTCCCTTTATCTGCTGGCTGTTCACTTACTTGATGTCCGGATCATTCTTTCCAGGATAATCCCATCATATTTTCTGATTATCAGCCTATGAACCCTTTGTCATATCCTGCCGTCATTTCCCCTTTTTTTGAGAAAGTTCAGGCTGATTTAACATCTGTTCCCCCTCACCATTGTGATCAACTTCCTGTGAAATCTCAAGCACAGTATGACCCCCTCACTTTTTTCTATAAAGCCCCAGGTGATGCACACATTACTCTAGCTGTGGTCTCACATATGTCAGATAGCATCCTCTGGATTTCATCCCCTTTGGTATATGCCCCAGAATATGGTTAGCATCCTCTGGATTTCACCCCTTTGGTATATGCCCCAGAATATGGTTTTCATTTAATGATGCCATTTCATACTGAGACTGGTTATTCATAATTTCTATTATATTAACCCCAAGTTCATTTCCTAGTATGGTCATTTAATCCATGTTTTCCAGTTGCATAATTTGCCTGGGGATATATTTTTTTTCAGTTGCTGCACCATGCTTTGCAAATAATTTTACCATCTTCCTGTCCAAACCTACTTCTGATCTTGATTCCAACAGGCCTGTGTATCAGGGTGCCTACTGACTTAACTTGACCTTCTGTCAGTCAGCCTCTGTTGTTTTTTTCTTATAATAAGGACTGCCATCTTCAATAAATCATCAGGACATACCTTAAGGATGACTTGATGACACTCATACCTTGTTGTGTTACCAAAGTCTTCATTATTGACCTTCAAAGAACTGGCTTTTCTTATGATTGGCATATAACAGATTTTTCTGGATGCTGTGTTGACAGTGTCCTTTCTCTTATAGTCCTAGAGTTTTGGCTTAACTAAAAAGTATCACTCAGTGTTACTACCTCAACAAGTAGCACACTTGTCTTTGTTTTTGGAAGATCAGAAGACTGTGGGTTTCATTCCCACATCAGGTGCTTTGATTGATGTTTTTTTTTTCATTATTGGCATTGGAGTCCCAGAAGGCCTCATCGTAGGACCACTGCTGTTTAACTTATTCATCAATTACCTAAACACAGCAATCATAAAGGTCACTATAGTACAATACACCAATGACTCCACTCTAATATGTGCTGCTAGGACACTACCCACTCTCCAAACAGTCACCCAGAAATCATTCTTCCATAGAAGCTTGGCTCAGTAACTTACAACTCCTCCTCAATCCAAATTAGCTAAACTACTACTGTTCTCCCCCATTCTGTCTCCTTCCAAAAAACTACTTTTGCTACACTGTCATCCAACAAGACCAATATAGAACTGGTATCCCACACAAAAATATCACTGGAAATTTGATCTCCACCTTCAGCAGGTCATAAAGAAGACACACCGAAAGCTAAGCTGCCTCTGTAAAGTACCTTACTGACACTGCTAGTTAAAACACAGCCGCTTATTTTCTACCTATTATATTCATCCTATTATATGCCTGTCTTATCCTAACTAATCTCAACTCTTTTCTGTCAGCCAGACTAGAGCAATGCTACAGTAAATTAGCCAAAATCACTACCTACCAACAATATAGATCACATCACTGCCTCTCTCTAAAACAACTAACCTTATTAGACTAAGTAATACTGTATTGTACACAGAGTTAATTATAACCTTAAGACTACTGCATAACCCTGAACAATTACCTTGTCTTCACTCCATTGTTCAACCTAACAGTACTAAGAGACCTCTCATACATCACTGGCAAATCATTACTCTCCATAACTAAACCTAACAACAATGCAGGATACTTCCTGTATTCACACTGCATTGCTAATAGCTGGAATGCTATTTACATTCCATGTAAAAGTAGTCTGCAAGCTGAACGACTTTAAATACCAAATGAAGCAACACCTGAGAGCTAAATGGAGCTGCACCTGCAACCTCCCCTGGTTAAACACGTACTAATATAGCTATTTTAAATTGTGCCATAACTCTCTCCTGCACAAAACATAATGCACTATTACCAAAACTATACCCTTCTCTATCATTTCATCTCCTTTATCTTCCTTGTTCCTCCTCCCCGTCTTCCTTTCTTTGGACTGCTGTAACTCTTTCTTCTTAGAAAATGTATTCATATACAACCCATAAAACTGTTATTTTTAAGCAACACTGTTTGTAAATGAAGTAACTAATGTCAAAGATGCCTGAATAATGGAACTGTTGCTCATGAATGAAACCAACTATTAATGATGAAACAATGCAAATGATGTCCATGATGTCTGTATAATGGAGCTTTTCTCCGTGGGCCTCCACTGAAAAAGGGCACTGCTCATTTGGACTTGTTAAACAGATGTCAATAAGTAAATAAATAAAATCACAGTGCAGCATGGGGGTGGGGGGTTACTGCACTCTTGACTGTGTCATCCTTCAGATGAGACGTTAAGCCAAGGTCCCATCTACTAGAGTTGATTGTAGCTTACGAGGATGTAAAAGATCACATAAAACTAATCAAAAATAGCATAAGATTCCTGGTGCACTTGCCAAATTCCACCTCATCTCCAAGAATACCACCTTCAGTCTTCCATGTAAAGAAGCTAATGGCCTAGCCCAATCAATTATGTGTAAATAACATAAATAAATTAACAGATTAAAAAAAGTACTTTTTTTCAGCACTACTCTAGGCCAGACAATGAACACCTTGATTGTGCAGGAGCATGATACAGTGGGGATTGGGGTTTTGCTCTTTTCCCCACTGTAGTGTGATCTCAGAGTGTGTATATATAATTAGCAGGGGGCGTATGGGAAGCAGCTGTTGTGTTTTTTATTTTTTGTTTGTTTTTCAACCTTCTGGGGTTTCAATGTTCCCAGTTTAGTCTTTTGACTTTCATTCTAGTGAGCTTTCATCCTTGTAATTGACACCCATATATATATATATATATATATATATATATATATATATATATATATATATATATATATACACACACACACACACACACACACACACACACACACACACACACACACACACACACGCACACACACGCACACACACACACACACACACACACCAGACATATATGTGTGTGTGTATGTGTATATGTGTATATGTATATATATATATATATATATATATATATATATATATATATATATATAGACATTTGCAGCAAAGAGGATCACCGGCCTTAAACAGATGCCCTATGCAGACCTCCTTAAGAAACTCTAGCTCTACTCCGTCACATATCACCTACTCAGAGGCGATCTCTGCCTAACATACAAAGCCATGTCAAACCCAGAGCTGTTGGACAAGCTACACTTAGAAAAATTCCAATCCCTGCAGGCCACATGCTCCGGA
>NC_056740.1:48405421-48432921 GCF_019279795.1 Protopterus annectens | reverse complement strand
TGTGGCGATCTATCTCTTTCCTCTGTCTGCCACATTACTACATTTTTTTTCTTTTATTTGCATTAATTCTCATAGTATGCCATGACTTCATTGAATTTGAGACAAGGCCCAAGAAGAGCACGTTGTGCTATTTGACTAATTGAGTAACCCAACACACTGCCTCCTCTTCTACTCCACCACATCTCTCTCTCACTAGCCGGCGACATCCACCCCAACACGGACCCATCTCTAACATCAATCTAACCAAACCCTCCACTCAGCCCACAAACTCAAAGTCCATTCGCCTTACAACACTTAATGCACAAAGCCTAAAAAATAAAATCCCTAACCTCCATGCCTGGCTCTCCCATAAACACTCCGACATTACCGCCGTTTCTGAAACCTGGCTGAAAACCTATATAAAAGATAGCAAAATCCTACCACCAGGTTTCCAAATCATTTGGCATGACCTAGCCCACAAAAAAGGAGGTGGAGTAGCTATAATCTACCCCACCTCCCATACCATAACTCCCTGCTCCAATAAAATACAAATCTTTGCCAACACTGAAATTATAATAGGTTTACTAAAAATAAACAACCACAAGTCTATATGTATTGCTGCCTGCTATATTCCCTCTGGTGATAATATCAAAACCCATGAAAAGATCCTGTCCTGGTTCTCCTCCAATATAAAAAATGAAACCTATATACTTGGTGATACCAACATCAACTGGAATACTATTAACTCTGAAGCCCTGTCCCACACAATCAGCCTGTACAACTTCTCCCAAATAATACAATCTCCAACCAGACCAAATAAAGATGGTACCGTCACTGACTGGATCATAACAACTCACCCAAACCTTATCACCAAAGCCAGAACATTATCTGATCCTCTTAGCGATCACCTACCAGCCTTCGCCGACTATCTCCCATCTCCAGTGCATAAACAACACCACTACATCCAAACCCGCAACCTCTCCTCTTTCAAGCGTCTAACTTTCTCCGAATACTTAAAGCATACTGACTGATCCCCTCTAAAAACCCTTCCTCTAGATGATGCTGTTTCCTACTTTAACCACTCATTTCTAACCCTTCTCATTCAGGAAGCCCCCCTTAAACCAAACACATCAAAACCAGTCCCTGCCAATGGTTATCAAAAGATACTAAACTAGCCTTGCACCAAAGGGACAAAAAATGGAAACAATATCAAAAACATAAAAACCCTAACAGACTCCTAGAGTATAAGCAACTATGAAACCCTGCAAAAAACCTAATAATTAAAGATCGCAAAGCCCACTACTCCAAACTCCAGTCCATGCACTCAACAAATCCCAAAAAATTCTGGGACTCCATCTCATCCATGCTGCATCCTGGTAACAAAGAAAACCCCTGCCCAGACCCCAACCTCTCCAACCTTGAAACAGCCAGCCAGTTCAACTAATTTGTTGTAGACTGTATAGCTAAACTATCAGCCTCCTTTCCACCCCCCCTCCTCCACCACCACCCAATCACCACCCCGATCATCAACCTTCCTCCACATCCTTCTGCCTGAAGTCCATCCCCACAAGTACTATAAAAAGACTTCTCAAACTCAAACCCTGTTGCAATGCACTTGGCAACCTTCCACCCACCTTCCTCAAACAATCTGTAGACAGCATTGCCTATCCCATCTGTATTCTGATAAATAGATCCATATAAGAATCATACGTCCCTTCTATCTGGTGCCATGCTTACATCATCTCCCTCCACAAAGGTGTCAAAAATACTGATATCACCAACTTCAGGCCTATTGCCATCCTTTCCCCTCTTTCTAAAGTACTAGAGAAAACAATACAAGCACAACTCATGGCACACCTAACACTAAAAAATCTCCTGTCCCTTACCCAACATGGCTTCCGCCCTGGCTACAGCACCATGACTGCCCTTCTTTCTTTTCTTGAAACCATAAACCTCAAACACAACTCAGGCATGTTCGTATCCACACTATTCCTAGATCTGTCAAAGGCCTTTGACACCATCTCACACACCCTATTTATATCCCAACTCTCCACCCTACACCTCTCTCCCACCACCATTGCCTAGTTTTCCAGCTACTTGTCCAACTGCCAACAAGCTGTCCAATGGAAAACTTCAACATCCCCCTTCCTTCCCACACCCACAGGTGTTCCACAAGGTTCGGTCCTTGGCCCTCTTCTCTTCAACCTAATCATTAACAACTTTCACCAATATATCCCAGACTCATCTATCATCCAATATGCAGATGACTCAACAATCATCTGCTCAGCCTTCTTCCTCTCCGAGCTCCTAGGAAAAACCCAACTAGCCTTCTCCAAAACAGAAACCTGGATGCAGTCTAACCATCTGGCACTAAATGCAAATAAAACCAAACTAATGTTTTTCCCCTACCAAAAACTCCATTGACAAATCCACATTCACCATACAGAGCCAAAACAACACCCTCCTTGAAATCGTTCCCAACACCAAGCTTCTTGGCATCATTATTGATGAAGAACTAAAATTTGACAACCACATCCAGTCTGCAATCAAGAAAACCCACCAAAAGTTAGGTCTCCTCTACAAGCACAACCACTTCTGAAGCCCCTCTACCCGTCAAACTCTTGCATCCACCTTCCTACTCCCCTCCCTTATGTATGGTGCCCCTCTTTTCACCAATCCCCATCTTGACCTTCGGTCCAAACTTGAATCCTGCTACCACAAGATCTCCAAATTTGCAACCAATTCAAAAAACTCATCGCACCACTGCAACTCCTTCCTCATCCTCAGCTGGCTTGAACTACCCAACTTCCTCAGTTACCTACAACTCACCATTGCCCACAAGCTCATCTTTAAACCTGCCAACTGCCCAGCTCTCACTAGTTCCTTAAAACCTTATATTCCCAACCGCTCACTCAGATCCAAAAAACAAAATCTCCTTCAGGTCCACAAACCTGCACAACCTCCTGGCCATCTACTGCTCTCCCACTCCTTAGCTAAATAGTGGAACTCTCTCCCCACACACCTACACAACCTACCTAACTATACAAATTTCAAATCTCAGCTACTCTCTCATCTTTCTTCTGAATGGGAATGCCCATGCCACTCTCCAACTTAACCACCGCCCCCTCATTCCACCTTGCACTAACTCATCCAACTACCTCTACTATTACTTCATCCCACCCAAAACAAGGGTCTATATTAGATGAACAAACGATCAAAATGTCTAGTACAACATACTTGAGACACTTTGATTGATCGTTCATCTAATCAAAACCTAAACACCCTGAAAAATAAAAACTCGAAAGATTTTGTTTGTCCCACACCTTCCCTATACTAACATACAACACACACACATACAACCAATGCATACAAACACCTACACACTCACATCATTCAAACACTTAAAAACCTACACAAACACATCTACTTTTAAAACAAAATGGGGGGCTTCACCACCACACCCCCCCGATGTGGGGGGCAGTGTCCCCCACACACCCCCTAACTAAATATACCAACTCCGTGATCGCTGTACATCGGGGAAAGGGCAATTTCCCGGTAATCGTAAAGCGACATCTTACACAAGCGATTACCGGGAAATTGCCCTTTCCCCGATGTACAGCAATCCCGGAGTTGGTATATAAAAGTAAAGAAGCCTCTTACCTAGCCATTCCGGACAGTGTAACATGTTTATGTCACACGCTACACTCACTAGCAAGGCCAACTAAAACATTTCGAAACTCCACATTTCTACATTTACAGTCTCCGATTACATGAACGTTTGATCAAAGTGTGTCGATTGTTGTACTGACATTTTGATCATTCATTCATTCATGTAATATAGACCCCAAAACAATCCCTCCCCTACTAAAAACTAATTTTCTGTGTAATATGTATTGTACTATACTCTCCAATCTCAAATATACTATTACCCTCTCCATGCATAATATTTTCCGAACCTACTAATGGCTAGTAGCTATATATTTTGAAATGTTAAACCTACAATTGAGTTTATAACAAAAATATTTACTTTATGTAAATGTTGAAATTTCTGTATTGAATTATGTCTTTTCATTTTTGCAACATTGTGACAAGCCAATTGCAAATACCATGGAGCTTATCTGTAAATGTTTAATTAGCTGTATGAACTATATGAAATGTAACTTGCAATTATTGTGGAGCTTTTCTCCCCGGGCCTCCACTGAAAATGGGCTCTTCTTGGCCCAGTGGACTTCCCTGGTCATCAAACTTAAATAAATAAATAAATAAATAAATAAATAAATAAAATAACCTGTATAGAGGAAAACTGATAAGTATTATTTGCTGCTGTTTGCGAGTTGTGTGGTCAAACAATTATATGAGCTGATAGTGAAATGTATGTGGTCCTGTTATACAGAATAAGTTTGATGAGGCTCAGAGCTAAAGTATCAGATGGCTAAACTATTTGACATCTGCTAGATGTAAATTACAGAGGCAGAGAAAAGGTAGCTAGGGCATTCTACATCAGTGACCATTGTAGACTCAAAATGTAAAGGGTGAATTGGAGAAATTTGGAAGGAAAAGTGATGTCTGACTAAGTGACTATGCAGCAGTTTTAAATGCCTTCAAGAGCAGATTTCTAGGAGGAGAGGGGTATATTTAGTATATTACATTAAATGGAAGCCATCTTATTTTGCACAGAAATATATAGAAATTTAGTAGCACAGTGGTGCAAAGGTTGGCATCATTCTATCATAGCTCTTGGCTTTCTGGCCTGGGTCATGGCCTGGGTTTCTTCAGTGCAGAGTTTGCATATCCTTCCTTCATCTACATGTGGGATTTCACCTGGACATCTAGTTTACTCTCACATCCTAAAGCCATGCAGTTGGTGATCTAGCCATTCTCTGAACTGCCCATGCCTGACTCCCCTGCGACCCTGAATAGGATCTAAAGCAGGTGCCAGAAAAGGAATGAACTTATTAATAATTACAAGTAAACAAGTATTTCCACATCGAATTTGCTCTACAGTCCTTACTTTACAATGGATCCTCATACACGATTGGATTTCTACATCACTCATGATTTAATAAGGTCTTTTGTAAATTCCCATTTTTCTGGTAGATTCTCTTGAAATATGTTCTCATGTGGTGAATTTTTTTCTTTTAGTTCAACCAACACAGTGCTCCTCTAGAGGTAAGCATTGAAGAACACTGCTCTGCTACCATGTTTTATTACAGCACTCATAGTAAAGTTTCCGTCTGTTAAAACACATCCTGTTTCCAGACGAAAACGATGTGACCCGCAAGTTCTAACAAAATGAAGTTACAGAAAATGTTTTGAAGTAGTTCATTAAGAGACTGCCCTCAACTTTTCTTGTCTGTGATGTAGAATTGTAATCTTTATTTTCTGAGGCCACATAACTTCCATGAAACACATGGTAACATCAGAAATAGCTGTACGGATGTACAAGCTAGCTAGTCTATTAAGACATTGGACATCTCTGATGGATGCATAGCATTATCTTCTCTGGCTATCACATGATAGTCTAAGCCTGATTCTGAACCTGATATCAGTAGTATATGCTTCATTGCTTAGCAGGATGTGATCATTAAGGCTGTTAGTTGACATGCTTTGTTGTTAATTAAAGAGACTTCTTTACATCTATATCTATTTATCTCTCTCTCTCTCTCTCTCTATATATATATATATATATATATATATATATATATATATTCTTTGTGTGTGATAGCATGCGTATGTTCTTAATTTTCTTCTTGACTATTCCATTGGGGAGCTAGTCGTTCATCTTTTAGGACAGAAGCTCAGTGTCTAGAGCTAGTAAAATACCAATGAGCTCTTTCGATCCTTAACAGCACTGAGTCACAAAATGATAAAATGGAAAATATCACTGGCCATTATTACTGAAGCATCTCAGTGGTAGAAGGCAGTGGGGGAAATATCCTTGAAATGCAATAAACCCTAATTGTATTAGCCTTAAAAGGCTTTCTATCTCCTGTGTTGCATTTTATTTGATAGACTTCATAATAGTAGGAAGGATATGAAATAAAATGTGAGATTTTTAGCTTTTTCAGTATGTACTTTTAAATAATGCAGCTGTTTTGTCAGTTGCTCAGAAGCCTTGACATTTTGAGAGCATGAAAGGAAAGTGATGTGCTTTCAATTAAATCTTATAAGAAAGAAAAGCTTTCTTGATATTTAATTTTTATGAGAGGGTCAGTGGTTATGTGGCAGAATGATCTCGGGGACAAAACATCAGCTACATTGATAATGATTTGTCTCAAATGCATCCTTTGCAAAGTGAATTGTATTTTCAAGGCCTTGCTTTTTATATAGAATGCTTCTGTTTTTTTTTTTCAACAGGGATGCGAGAATAATGAGTTGCTACACCATTCTGTTTCTGCCCAGAGTACTTTGCATGAGAAAAGAAAATGTTTTCTGTACTGCTTTCACACAGACTAATGCCAACATTATAGCCAATTAATGACTTAGACGACAGCTGTGTAGAGAAGTATCTTATCTCTGTTCCTAATAGTACCTTCAACAGATGTCAGAGACTTGCAATGTCAGTGTGTCAGTCTCCCTACTGAGTGTAAATGCTAACATGGGTAACAGTGCCAGCACTGCCAGAAGAATTGTTTTGTATTTTAGATAATCTTTATATTGGGTAATAATTTCTGTATTCACGCATTTTTGCAGGGAGACAGCCCTCCTTGTGGCTTCCCCACCTTGTGATTCTGAATATACTAAGAAGTTGTTCACCCTTGGTAGGGTAGGTAGGAAGAGAATACTTCCTTACCTCCAGTGGTTCAGCAATGTTGCTGTTTGTATTATGGCAAATGTTTTTGTTGGTCTGCATTGAAGTTCTGGCCATGATGTTAATTTGCCATCAAATGAATTACATGCTCCCAACATATGCTGTCCTTGGTATAAACTCATTGAACCATATTGCCATGTTTGGCATCTGGTATTGGTTCTAGATATTTAGGGAAGTAAGGCAGGCAGAAATCATTACTATCAATAAGTATAGTTTGCGTTTCCAGACACCTGTCTTGGGAAAAATATAAGAATGCATGCTTCCATGGAGACTAAACCAGCCAAACTAAGACAGGCTTCTATGTGACTCTTGATCCCATGCCAAAAAGACACTGGTGACTGGGCAGCTCCATATTACACAATTTACAATTGCATTAATTTTTTTATATTTTAAAACCAAGGCTAGAGATGCTAGGGTAGCAGTAGCTCAGGCTTAGTGGCATATAATGCACATTATAGCATAATTTTAACTGGTTAGTCTTTATTGTAAATGTAGACATATCTTTGTAGACTTTGGTTTCATTATCAAGCTTATGCTGCCCTCTGACCAAGATATCCTCAGGCTACCATTTGCCACCCTGTTGAGATTACTATGTATGTAGTTGGAGACTTCACTGTATCTGTTAGTATGCTTTCTGTACTTTTTGCATGGGCACCACTGGATTTTAAAGTAGCAGAACCATGTGTTTCATATAGGCCATAGTGTTAATTACTTGCATTACACTGCAATGCCTTCTACCCTGGGATTAGCAGCACTACTCCTTGGGAACAGCTCAAGTGACAAGGCTAAAAACGGTAATGAAATCCGAAACACCTTTGCTTGCACTTTTGAATGCATTCATTAAGGGATGATAGGACCCCACAGCACTTTGTTCCAACTGAAGGGTTTATATCCTGTGATAGTCAAGACCTGATGCTGATTAGACTATCAGAAACTTCTTGAGACCATCCAGAACATTTAGAATGGTAAATAGCATATATTACTTGTTATATTATATGTTACAAAGACATGTGCCTGTGGTGTTTTTCCCCGGGCCTCCACTGAAAATTGGCTTCATTCAAAGTCAGACTTTCCTGGTAAACAAATATTAAATAAATAAATAAATAAATAATTATGTAATTCTACCAAATACATTCACAGTGCCCTTGAGATCAATTCAACCTCTCCTCTATGTAATCAAATGAAGGGAAGATATGGAGTATCAAACCAGAGTAGGATAATGCATGTCAGACCTATACATGCTCTACTTGAGAGGAACTGATGGATGGCTACACCCTGTTTTACTGGGCATTGAACACTCTAATCAATGTCTTTTGCATGCTGTTAATAAGTGAGACAAGTCTGTATGAGTTTTCTTTCATTGCCTCTTTCCTAAGTTTTGGTAACATAGTAATGGTGGCTTGAAGGATGAACAGTTGGAGATAATGGCCTAGTGCCATGGACACAATGAACTTACTTAGTAAGAACATTAGATCCTCTGCCAGCCATTTGTATGATCATACTAGGAGACCATTTAGCCCTGCAGCCTTCAATAGAGTTAAGGGCATAATAGGTCAAATTACTTTGTTGAAAATAGACTTTTGAAGCTCTGCCAGCTATTCCTTCAGCTATCAAGGTAGACAAGTGGAGCCCAAGTACTCAAGAATTTCAGCTGTATCAACATTATGAGGGGGCTTCCCATAAATATCCTGATAGTAGTTAGCAAAGCCTGTAGCTGTAACACTTGGCTCAGTGAAACAATCTAGATATGGTTCAGGGCCCTGTGCTCACAGTTGTGTTGTGGTCCTTGATCTGGACAAAACTTATACATGAGAAATGTATTCCATAATTTTTCTACTCCAGGTCAGTCAGTGTTCATGTGTTTGACTAAACTGGAAGCCATTTTTTCTGGCTGAGACACTTGCCTCTGCAATAAACTGTCAGGCATTGCCTGCTTATCAGGGTCTGGGCCTAAGAGCATCATGGGCGTCTTCTCAAGTATTTTTCATCTAAGCTGTCACTGCAAGTCCAAAAAGAAGTCAATATGCACTCTGTATACTACAATCTGCTGTCACTTGCTTACACTGTTTCCATTAAATAATAGCCAGTGCAGATCCCCTTGCATTTGAGCATCACAGGAAACATGCTACTGCCTATCACTTCTTGACTCACATTTTATTTATTTTCTTTGTGTTTGTTGACTGGGAAAAATCTGATGGGATAAATCCCATTTTCAGCACAGGCCTGGGGAGAAAAGCTCTACCTGATGCACATTTATAATTGCAGGGTAAAACATCTATGCATGAGCTTATTTGCATGATTTTTAAATATTTCTTACATGAACATAGCATTTTAACACCAAAACAAGAAAAAAATAAAATATCTTAGCTATTTATTGAGTAGAAAAATAAAATGTAATAAAATGAACACAGCGTTATTCTTGCAGTGAGCCAACAAAACTAGTAATACACCAAAAGGCTCATGTCATGTGCACTGAGTAAAGACTTTAGAACTGTACAAATGCCCAGAGCTAAATATAAAGAATCCATTCCAGGAAAAAAAACTCAAGGATCGTAAAAAAACGTGAATTTAGTAATCATATAGCCCGGGACACTAGAAACATAGCAAAATGGTCAAGCGCTTTCATCCCTAAAGATTGGGACTTCTTCAGAACTGTTAACTAAATTACAAAACATTATTAAAACAATTAAAAAATCGTGTGACTTCAATCTATTAAACAATTGCTTGAAAAAAAACTAATTAAACACCTGTTATTAAAAACTAGTTATTAAAAAATCTGACTGTTTTACAATTATACAATTCTGTAAGTAAAGTTAACACACGTAAAACTTTAAAATAAAATAATATAAATAGTGACTGTGGAGGATAGTATAAACTTAAAACCTTACAAGTTCGTGGCTATAATGCTCGAACACTCCAGGATGCCAATTTATTCCCAAATGCTTGTACTTTATGAAAATAAAATAAAAATAACCATGTTAAGTGCTTTCATCCTGTTAAATAGGACTTCATTAGACCATGATTTCCACACCTGTATACTCTTTCTTTTATATGCACAAATGACCTGTCCCATAGGTTCATAGGTTCATAGGTAGGCACTAAGCTATCTGCCCTAGGGCATTTATAAGCCTAGGCAGAATGTGTTGGCTTTCACCTCCCTTTCAGATTAAATTCCTGAGCTTCTGTCCAGCAGGGCCATAGAAGTGATTCCAGGTGTAAATTTACAATTTCCCATCCATTCATCAAGATTTCTTTTGAATCCAATCACAAAGTGACATTCATTACAAAACATTAATAAATGTTTAAAGGAACAAGTCACATTTGATTGTACAGTTGTATAAACTGCCACGTCTTTTGACATTTGTTAAATAAAAACATAAATATATATTATACAAATCCTTTCAACTTCCATTATAACCATACTAAGAATAAATAAAAATTGATAAAAATACTAGGCACAGTCTTTTTTTCATACAGTGTTAATCCTACATTAAATGAATTAACTTTAAAATGTATACCAACGTCGCTACCTCGACTGTATATGTTAAAAGTGGAAACATTTAGATTATGTAGAAAGTTACATTTGTTTAATTATTTTTCTGATAATTGTGAGAGGGATAGTTTAAGTCTGAATTTAGATGAGAATTTAAGTGATGATAGTGAAGATTTAGATGAAAGTTTTTATACATTTGCATCAGATACAGATGATTTAAATCATAAAAAATAAAGGAAACTGCTCAGGTGCAAAACCATGCAGAAAATAGCAAGCAGCATACAATGAGTCTCTTCAGAACAAAGTCATATAAATCACACCAAACAGCATACGACAAGTCTCTTCAGACCAGGAATATAAGAATAATCCAATCCAATGAAGCAAAATGCTGTTAACTTCTTTAAAACCAAATCTTTTATTAGCAGATATCTGGTAAGTGCTTTCGCCAAAGTGGCTTCTTCAAACCATAAGAGTATAAAGCAGTTCAAGACACACCTTATATACATTCAAGTACACCTTCAATTGCTAATTAAGCCTAATGATGACATCATAATTAAAGCATATACATTTAAAGTGAACAATCAAATAGTATTACATTACACCTATACAAGGAGTAAACACAAAATATTTAAAACATTATTACTGCATAAAAATGGACATCACTTAAGCATCCTAAAGATATTATATAAATAATATCTTTAATTAATCCATCAATAAAACAATTTATTATAAAAAATAAAAAAAAATGTTTAAAAAACTATTTAAAATGAAACCTTCTGTTTTTAAGAGCTGGTCTTAAAGGGACCTTATCATTAAGACTAGGGTGAATATGTGATTGCAGTCTGATAATCCAATTAGTTTCATTTATTTCGGTATAATTCCTTAGGTCCCCTCCCCTCAAACTAGGTGTATTAATATATAAAACTAAAAACTTAAAAGTATGTGAATTGTTGGTTTCTAAAACATGTTTAGACAAAGCATTGGTGTTTGACTGAATACGGATCTGATATAAGTGCTCCCTCACCCTGTCCTTAAGCCTTCTATCAGTTTTACCGACATAGAAGGCAGGGCAAGAAGAGCATAAAGTGAGATAAACTACATATTCCGTATCACAACTAGCACTGACATCAAAGCTAAAAAATTGAGATGTATTGGGATGTATAAACATGTTTGATTCACATATAAATGTGCAAAAATTACACTTATTACATGGTTTGGTGCCTAAATGACTTCTATTTTCATGGAATGAAATAGCATTAGTATAACATAAGAGTCTAAGTAAATGCTTCTTGTTTTTAAATAACAATTGTGGGTATTCACCCACAATTTCCCTAATATTAGGGTCAACTGTTAAAACATTCCAATGCTAACACAAGATGTCTCTTATTTGGTAGAAATCATGTGTGTAGAATAATGAGATTTTTTTGTGTTGGTACATTGATATTGGTGGCATTGCTTTCTGTAGTATAATATTCATTGCCCTGCTCTGAAAAATAAGGGCATGCCCTATCTAATCTAAAGTTCTCTATACACTGAAAACCTATAGAAATTTCATCTTCTTTGTATTTCCTTGTTAATAATCTTTTATGGAGGGTTACCAATTCCGTCTCAAAACTACCTGGCATAGGATTTAACCTAGATGCCCAGATTGCCTGACCTTTAATAATATTGGTAAAGAGATATCTAGGATGCATACTTTCCCTGTGTAATAATGTATTTTATAGCAAGGTTTTCTGTATACACCTGTGTTAAGTTTACCATTGCTAAGGCATTCAATATGAACATCCAAGAAGGGGATACTACAAGTTGAGACTGTCAAAGTAAATGTCAAAAAACTAGTAAATGAATTGGTTTCTTCATGGCCATGTGGGAAAAGCAGAAGTTTTTTCCTTCACCCTCTTACAAGAAACATGTCATATTTTATAGACGTTTTGTGGATGATTTGTTTCTTCTTTGGAATGGTAGTGAGGATGAGTTGAATAGTTTCTTTGAAGAAACCAATTCATTTACTAGTTTTTTGAAATTTACTTTGACAGTCTCAACTTGTAGTATCCCCTTCTTGGATGTTCATATTGAACGCCTTAGCAATGGTAAACTTAACAGAGGTGTATACAGAAAACCTTACTATAAAAATACATTATTACACAGGAAAAGTATGCATCCTAGATATGTCTTTACCGATATTATTAAAGGTCAGGCAATCCAGGCATCTAGGTTAAATCCTATGCCAGGTAGTTTTGAGACAGAATTGGTAACCCTCCATAAAAATTATTAACAAGGAAATACAAAGAAGATGAAATTTCTATAGGTTTTCAGTGTATAGAGAACTTTAGATTAGAAAGGGCATGCCCTTATTTTTCAGAGCAGGGCAATGAATATTATACTACAGAAAGCAATGCCACCAATGTCAATGTACCAACACAAAAAAATCTCATTATTCTATATACATGATTTCTACCAAATAAGAGACATCTTGTGTAAGCATTGGAATGTTTTAATAGTTGGCCCTAATATTAGGAAAATTGTGGGAGAATACCCAAAATTTTTATTTAAAAACAAGAAGAATTTACATAGACTCTTATGTTATACTAATGCTACTTCATTCCATGAAAATAGAAGTCATTTAGGCACCAAACCATGTAATAAGTGTAATTTTTGCACATTTATATGTGAATCAAACATGTTTATACATCCCAATACATCTCAATTTTTTAGCTTTGATGTCAGTGCTAGTTGTGTTACGGAACATGTAGTTTATCTCACTTTATGCTCTTCTTGCCCTGCCTTCTATGTTGGTAAAACCGATAGAAGGCTTAAGGGCAGGGTGAGGGAGCACTTATATCAGATCCGTATTCGGTCAAACACCAATGCTTTGTCTAAACATGTTTTAGAAACCAACAATTCACATACTTTTAAGTTTTTAGTTTTATATATTAATACACCTAGCTTGAGGGGAGGGGACCTAAGGAATTATACCGAAAGAAATTAAACTAATTGGATTATCAGACTGCAAGCACATATTCACCCTGGTCTTAGTGATAAGGTCCCTTTAAGATCAGCTCTTAAAAACAGAAGGTTTCATTTTAAATAGTTTTTTAAACATTTTTTATTTTTTATAATAAATTGTTTTATTGATGAATTAATTAAAGATATTATTTATATAATATCTTTAGGATGCTTAAGTGATGTCCATTTTTATGCAGTAATAATGTTTTAAATATTTTGTCTTTACTCCTTGTATAGGTGTAATGTAATACTATTTGATTGTTCACTTTAAATGTATATGTTTTAATTATGATGTCATCATTAAGCTTAATTAGTAACTGAAGGTGTACTTGAATGTATATAAGGTGTGTCTTGAACTGCTTTATACTCTTATGGTTTGAAGAAGCCACTTTGGCAAAAGCGCTTTCCAGATATCTGCTAATAAAAGATTTGGTTTTAAAGAAGTTAACAGCATTTTGCTTAATTAGATTGGATTATTATTATATTCCTGGTTTGAAGAGACTTGTCGTATGCTGTTTAGTGTGATTTATATGACTTTGGTCTGAAGAGACTCATTGTATGCTGCTTGCTATTTTCTGCATGGTTTTGCTCCTGAGCAGTTTCCTTTATTTTTTATGATTTTATTTCTGTGCTTTCTGCTCAGGAGCGTACATTTTCCTGTGGTACTCATTGTTATTTGGATTAGATAATTTAAATGCTTATTATTGTTTGGACATGACTTGTGTAAAACACAAAAGTGATTTTATTCCATCATACACACATGACAGTGTTAAACAATTTTCTGCCATGGTTTCTTATTCTTAAAGTGCATATAAAATATATGCAAACTAAAGACTCTGTTTCCAATAATTTATCTAAAACTGAGTGGAAGGCTTTGAAAAAGAAGTTGTTTTTAAACCCTTGGATAAGGGTAACAAGTTGGTAGTTATACATGCAAATCAATATATGCAAATGTGTATGGAACATCTTAATGACAAAAATATTTATGGTAAAGTTTTAATTCAGGAATATATGAATGCAAAAGAACATTTTCAGGTATTGCTATTTAGAGGCTACAGCCTAGGGTATTTTACAAAAAGTGACATAGATAAGAAACTATATAATGAAAATAACTATGCTACATAAAATATGCAAAGACCTTCAGGTAGACCTATTATAGTGGCATCAATTATTTAAAAAAAAATATTGGTGTATTCCTTCATAGTATGTGATGAAGCTACCTTCATTTATTAAGGACACTTTTGAATTTTTACAAAAGATTCAAAATATAGAATGGTCAGAAGGGATGGACTGGATTTCTGTTGATGTTAAAAGCTTATATACCTCTATGCATCATAAAGATGGTTTGGAAGCTTTGATTTTCTTCTTAGGCGACAGTCCAGTAAGTCATTACATAGTATAACTGGTGGATTTTTGTTTGAAGAATAATTATTTTGAGTTTTGTGGAGACATTTATAGAAAGAAAGTGGGTACGGCCATGGGGGCATTATTTGCCCCATGTAAGCCAACCTATTTATGGGCAGGTATGAAGCTGAGTACCTATATAGGCATCAATTTTTTATTAAACATGTTGTTACATATCATAGATTTATAGATGATCTAGTTTTTTTGTGTAAAGGGGGTTTGGATATGGTCCCTCATTTATAAAGGATTTAGATAATAATATATTTTTCATTAGATTTGATGGACTCCAGTTTGGTGAGTCTATTGTACTTTTAGATGTATGTTTAACAGTAGTGGTGGGCGAGAAAGTACAAACTAAGATACATAGGAAATTTAATAATAGTAATCATTTCTACATAAAACTAGTTGTCATCCACCTTACCTATTGAATTCTCTTCCTTATGGAGAATTGTTGAGAATATACAGATTATGCAGCAATAATATGGAGCTACATAAGGAAAAGTGCACTACTATTAATATGTTTTTAAGGTGGGGTTATCATTTAGCTGATATTAAGCAAGCTTTAGTTAAGCTGAATAGTGTGATGTTTAATAATATTGACAATAATGGGGGACGAAATGTGAATAATGATGTAACTAATTTTAAAGACAAGAAAGAGAAATTTATAAAAAGACAGATTTTTGCTATCACTTCATATAATGTTTTTTAGATGAATATATGAATATTGTTAAACATTTTTGGCTTTTTTTGCTTAAATTTAAGGAATTCAAGGACACATTGTGCACTAGTCCTATTTTTTCTTTTTCCAAATGAAGGAGTATTAGGGATATTATAGTTCATAATAAATGTGTTAGTTCTGTGGATAACTTTTCTATAGAATCGATGGCTAAAGGTACTTTTGCCTGTTCTAAATGTTTGGTATGTAGACATGTGGTCAATTCTTTTGAGTATATTAATGGGATTAGATTTTATCCCAGAAATTATTATAGTTGTTTTTCAACTAATGTGATATATGTTTTAAAGTGCCCCTGCAGCCTTTTTTATATAGGTGAGACAAAAAGAGCTTTTAGAACTAGGTTGCAGGAGCACATTAGAGATATCAAATCTGGTAAAATTACTAGTCCTGTGGCTATGTATTTTAAGTTGTTTCATAATTGTGATGCATCTTTACTCAAGGCCAGTATTTTAGAACAAATTACCTGTGATGTGGGTAATTTGAATGCTAAAACTAGACTATTATACAAAGAAAGTATTTATATTTTAAAGTTTTGTACTTTAAGTCCTGCTGGGCTTAATACTGAATGTACATGGAAAGTTTTAATTTGATTTAAATTTGTTGGATTAATTTATTTAACTATTTAATTGTATAACTGAATTATTGTTTTAACTAGTATATAAGGAAGACAGGTATGTAGTTTATTTTGTACTCCTGGAAGGCATTAGTTGCCGTGGTGCTAGAGAGTGAAGAAAGTGTTTCCAATAAAACCTTGTGTTTTGTGGATATGCTGGCTCTGATTTTTCGTATGGTATTTGGTGCTGTTTCATCTTTATTTTAGTTGTTTTTCCAATAGCCTAGTAACCTCCTATAATTCTATGATCCTATGAATAAGAATAATAAATAAAAAGTGATAAAAATACTAGTCCCAATCTTTTTTCATACAGTGTTAATCCCACATTAAATTAATTCTTCTGTTTTAAAATTTAACCAAGGCTGAATGCTAATGTGCTCGTTTAATCATGGGGTTAAGACGCTTGTAATTTAATATGCCATTTCATTACTTTAGCTTCTGAAAGTCTTTTCATGTCTCCACCCTAGGGTTAATTTTAACAATATCCAGTATTGCAAATGTAAAACTAGATTGCTGGGGACAAGATTTTGTGTGCTTGCACAGAGAATTTGTTTTGTTTTTATTTTTAATATCATACAAATGTTCATAGATCCTTCTATGAAAACATATCTCAGTCTTCCCCACATAGTATCCTGTACATCCCATACATTTTGCTAAATACACTATTTGCTTGGAATCAAAGTTTCCTTTTAAAAATGTACATTAGACCATAAATATTTCTGTAGCTTTAAGGTATACTCTTCAAAAATGTGTACTCATTAGGGACATCTCCCAAATTTCCTTGTTCATTTTTTACTTTCACCACTAGTGACCTGCTTCTTAACTCCCCCCCCCCCGCCAAAATGTTCTTTTAAATTATGACCTGTTTTGTAGATAAAAATTGGGTTATTCCCTAATATTTTATATTTTTCTGGGTGACCTTTCAACATATTCCATCCTGACTTTACTATTTTCTTTATTTCTTTAGTTTGTGGTCCAAATTCTAAGACCAAAGTCCTTTTAAAATCCTCTTTCCTATTATCACTATTTGTCAATGGTAAATCTTTGCCTAATAGTGGAACATATTTTGCCCCCACTGGGCTTGCACATAATTTCTATTTTCTTTTACTAGCATTGCAGGATAATTCCTTACTACAAACATTTCCTCTACCTTATCTAATTCTTAAGTCAGATCTCCTATTTCTGTAGTCATACATGCAATTCTCACACATTTTTATGTTTTTTGTTTTTTGTTTATTTTGTTCTTTATTTTTTTTGTTATTTATAGCACTTTGTATACTGTGTATTTTTATAGCTAGTTTAACTGTGTGTGAGGTATTAACTGGAAATTGTCCACTTTTATTAAGCATCTGTTGGGTTGTTTCTTTCTGATAACTTGTTGCAGTTAAACTCTTTTTTCTAGAGGCTCCTTTAGCTGTTTAAAACTTTCATTTAAAAGCTCACTGCTGCTTTTCAACTGTGAGAAACATTTCTGCAGTTTGTTTCTAAGTAGTGGGGATATTTGTAGCATTTCCATATTCAGGCTGGTATTTGGGCCTATTGTTTGTGGAGGCTGTGTGTCTGAGCACATATTCAGGGACATCTTGGTTTAGCCAAAGCCATCAGGCATTTCAGTGAGAGAGAATTGTTTGAGGTCATTGGCTGACTGAGGTCACCTGGACTACAGCTTAGACTAAGAACCTCAATGGTACTTTTGAGATTTCTTTCTTAAAAGCTCTCACAGGTTTCAACTTTCTGTTACATAAGAAGCTCAGTTGTGAGTGTTCTGCCATTTTACACTGAGCTAATCGAAGGAAGGACACTCAGCATACTCGGAGCTATAACATATAACATTAAGTATCCTGTTTTTTGTTTATTTTGTTCTTTATTTCTTTGTTATTTACAGCACTTTGTGTACTGTGTATTTTTCTAGCTAGTTTCACTGTGTGTGTGAGGTATTAACTGGAAATTGTCCACTTTTATTAAGCATCTGTTGGGTTGTTTGTTTCTGATAACTTGTTGCAGTTAAACTCTTTTTCTAGAGGCTCCTTTAGCTTTTTAAAACTTTCATTTAAAGGCTCACTGCTGCTTTTCACGTGTGAGAAACATTTCTGCAGTTTGTTTCTAAATAGTGGGGATATTAGTAGCATTTCCATATTCAGGCTTGCATTTGGGCCTAGTGTTTGTGGAGGCTGTGTGTCTGAGCACATATTCAGGGACATCTTCCTTTAGCCAAAGCCATGAGGCATTTCAGTGAGAGAGAATTGTTTGAGGTCATTGGCTGACTGAGGTCACCTGGACTACAGCTTAGACTAAGCATCTCATTGGTTCTATTGAGATTTATTTCTTAAAAGCTGTCTCAGGATTCAACTTTCTGTTATCTAAAAAGCTCAGTTGTGAGTGTTCTGCCATTTTACACTGAGCTAATCGAAGGAAGGACACTCAGCAAACACGGAGCTATAATATATAACATTAAGTATCCTGTTTTTTGTTTATTTTGTTCTTTATTTCTTTGTTATTTATAGCACTTTATGTACTGTGTATTTTTCTAGCTAGTTTCACTGTGTGTGAGGTATTACCTGGAAATTGATCACTTTTGTTAAGCATCTGTTGGGTTGTTTGTTTCTGATAACTTGTTGCAGTTAAACTCTTTTTTCTATAGGCTCCTTTAGCTGTTTAAAACTTTCATTTAAAGGCTCACTGCTGCTTTTCAGCTGTGAGAAACATTTCTGCAGTTTGTTTCTAAGTAGTGAGGATATTTGTAGCATTTCCATATTCAGGCTTGTATTTGGGCCTAGTGTTTGTGGAGCCTGTGTGTCTGAGCACATATTCAGGGGCATCTTGGTTTAGCCAAAGCCATGAGGCATTTCAGTGAGAGAGAATTGTTTGAGGTCATTGGCTGACTGAGGTCACCTGCACTACAGCTTAGACTAAGCACCTCATTGGTTCTTTTGAGATTTCTTTCTTAAAAGCTGTCTCAGGTTTCAACTTTCTGTTACCTAAGAAGCTCAGTTGTGAATGTTCTGCCATTTAACACTGAGCTAATCGAAGGAAGGACACTCAGCAAACTCAGAGCTATAATATATAACATAACGTATCCCGTTTTTTATTTATTTTGTTCGTTATTTCTTTGTTATTTATAGCACTTTGAGTACTGTGTATTTTTCTAGCATGTTTCACTGTGTGTGAGGTATTAACTGGAAATTGTCCACTTTTATTAAGCATCTGTTGGGTTGTTTGTTTCTGATAACTTGTTGCAGTTAAACTCTTTTTTCTTGAGGCTACTTTAGCTGTTTAAAACTTTTATTTAAAGGCTCACTGCTGCTTTTCAGATGTGAGAAACATTAATGCAGTTTGTTTCTAAAGTAGTGGGGATATTTGTAGCATTTCCAAATTCAGGCTTGCATTTAGGCATAGTGTTTGTGGAGGCTGTGTGTCTGAGCACATATTCAAGGGCATCTTGGTTTAGCCAAAGCCGTCAGGCAATTCAGTGAGAGAGAATTGTTTGAGGTCATTGGCTGACTGAGGTCACCTGGACTACAGCTTAGACTAAGCACCTCACTGGTTCTTTTAAGATTTCTTTCTTAAAAGCTGTCTCAGGGTTTCAACTTTCTGTTACCTAAGAAGCTCAGTTGTGAGTGGCCTGCCATTTTACACTGAGCTAATCGAAGGAAGGACACTCATCAAACACGGAGCTACAATATATAACATTAAGTATCCTGTTTTTTGTTTATTTTGTTCTTTATTTCTTTGTTATTTATAGCACTTTGTGTACTGTGTATTTTTCTAGCTAGTTTCACTGTGTGTGAGGTATTAACTGGAAAATGTCCACTTTTATTAAGCATCTGTTGGGTTGTTTGTTTCTGATAACTTGTTGCAGTTAAACTCTTTTTTTAGAGGCTGCTTTAGCTGTTTAAAACTTGCATTTAAAGGCTCACTGCTGCTTTTCAACTGTGAGAAACATTTCTGCAGTTTGTTTCTAAATAGTGGGGATATTTGTAGCATTTTCATATTCAGGTGTGTATTTGGGCCTATTGTTTGTGGAGGCTGTGTGTCTGAGCACATATTCAGGGACATCTTGGTTTAGCCAAAGCCATGAGGCATTTCAGTGAGAGAGAATTGTTTGAGGTCATTGGCTGACTGAGGTCACCTGGACTACAGCTTAGACTAAGCACCTCATTGGTTCTTTTGAGATTTCTTTCTTAAAAGCTGTCTCAGGTTTCAACTTTCTGTTACCTAAGAAGCTCAGTTGTGAGTGTTCTGCCATTTTACACTGAGCTAATCAAAGGAAGGACACTCAGCAAACTCGGAGCTATAATATATAACATTATGTATCCTGTTTTTTGTTTATTTTGTTCTTTATTTCTTTGTTATTTACAGCACTTTGTGTACTGTGTATTTTTCTAGCTAGTTTCACTGTGTGTGAGGTATTAACTGGAAATTGTCCACTTTTATTAAGCATCTGTTGGGTTGTTTGTTTCTGATAACTTGTTGCAGTTAAACTCTTTTTTCTAGAGACTCCTTTAACTGTTTAAAACTTTAATTTAAATGTTCGCTGCTGCTTTTCAGCTGTGAGAATCATTTCTGCAGTTTGTTTCTAAGTAGTGGGGATATTTGTAGCATTTCCATCTTCAGGCTTATATCTGGGCTTAGTGTTTGTATAGGCTGTGTGTCTGAGCACATATTCAGGGACATCTTGGTTTAGCCAAAGCCATCAGGCATTTCAGTGAGAGAGAGTTGTTTGAAGTCATTGGCTGACTGAGGTCACCTGGACTACAGCTTAGACAAAGCACCTTATTGGTACTTTTGAGATTTCTTTCTTAAAAGCTGTCTCAGGTTTCAACTTTATGTAATCTAAGAAGCTCAGTTGTGAGTGTTCTGCCATTTCACACTGAGCTAATCGAAGGAAGGACACATTGCAAACTTGGAGCTATAATATATAACATTAAGTATCCTGTTTTTTGTTTATTTTGTTATTTATTTCTTTGTTATTTATAGCACTTTGTGGACTGTGTATTTTTCTAGCTAGTTTCACTGTGTGAGGTATTAACTGGAAATTGTCCACTTTTGTTAACCATCTGTTGGGTTGTTTGTTTCTGATAACTTGTTGCAGTTAAACTCTTTTTTCTAGTGGCTCCTTTAGCTGTTTAAAACTTTCATTTAAAGGCTCACTGCTGCTTTTTAGCTGTGAGAAACATTTATGCAGTTTGTTTCTAAGTAGTGAGGCTATTTGTACCATTTCCATATTCAGGCTTGTATTTGGGCCTAGTGTTTGTGGAGGCTGTGTGTCTGAGCACATATTCAGGGACATCTTGGTTTAGCCAAAGCCATGAGGCATTTCAGTGAGAGAGAATTGTTTGAGGTCATTGGCTGACTGAGGTCACCTGGACTACAGCTTAGACTAAGCACCTCATTGGTTCTTTTGAAATTTCTTTCTTAAAAGCTGTCTCAGGTTTCAACTTTCTGTTACCTAAGAAGCTCAGTTGTGAGTGTTCTGCCATTTTACAATGAGCTAATCGAAGGAAGGACACTCAGCAAACTCGGAGCTATAATATATAACATTAAGTATCCTGTTTTTTGTTTATTTTGTTCTTTATTTCTTTGTTATTTATAGCACTTTGTGTACTGTGTATTTTTCTAGCTAGTTTCACTGTGTGTGAGGTATTAACTGGAAAATGTCCACTTTTATTAAGCATCTGGTGGGTTGTTTGTTTCTGATAACTTGTTGCAGTTAAACTCTTTTTTCTAGAGACTCCTTTAACTGTTTAAAACTTTAATTTAAATGTTCGCTGCTGCTTTTCAGCTGTGAGAATCATTTCTGCAGTTTGTTTCTAAGTAGTGGGGATATTTGTAGCATTTCCATATTCAGGGTTGTATTTGGGCTTAGTGTTTGTGGAGGCTGTGTGTCTGAGCACATATTCAGGGACATCTTGGTTTAGCCAAAGCCATGAGGCATTTCAGTGAGAGAGAGTTGTTTGAGGTCATTGGCTGACTGAGGTGACCTGGACTATAACTTAGACTAAGCACCTCATTGGTACTTTTGAGATTTCTTTCTTAAAAGCTGTCTCAGGTTTCAACTTTATGTTATCTAAGAAGCTCAGTTGTGAGTGTTCTGCCATTTTACACTGAGCTAATCGAAGGAAGGACACTCAGCAAACTCGGAGCTATAATATATAACATTAAGTATCCTGTTTTTTGTTTATTTTGTTATTTATTTCTTTGTTATTTATAGCACTTTGTGTACTGTGTATTTTTCTTGCTAGTTTCACTGTGTGAGGTATTAACTGGAAATTGTCCACCAGGGTTGGGAGGGTGGCCTAATGGTTAAGGTGTTTGCCTTATGAACACAAGGTGCATGGTTTGAATCTCACAATGGATAATTGGCTAGGCTTAAAATGGCTCGCAAGTGCAGGTAGCCTAGTACTAACCTATGAACCCTATGAACCTATTTTGTTAACCATCTGTTGGGTTGTTTGTTTCTGATAACTTGTTGCAGTTAAACTCTTTTTTCTAGTGGCTCTTTTAGCTGTTTAAAACTTTCATTTAAAGGCTCACTGCTGCTTTTTAGCTGTGAGAAACATTTCTGCAGTTTGTTTCTAAGTAGTGAGGATATTTGTACCATTTCCATATTCAGGCTTGTATTTGGGCCTAGTGTTTGTGGAGGCTGTGTGTCTGAGCACATATTCAGGGACATCTTGGTTTAGCCAAAGCCATCAGGCATTTCAGTGAGAGAGAATTGTTTGAGGTCATTGGCTGACTGAGGTCACCTGGACTACAGCTTAGACTAAGCACCTCATTGATTCTTTTGAAATTTCTTTCTTAAAAGCTGTCTCAGGTTTCAACTTTCTGTTACCTAAGAAGCTCAGTTGTGAGTGTTCTGCCATTTTACAATGAGCTAATCGAAGGAAGGACACTCAGCAAACTCGGAGCTATAATATATAACATTAAGTATCCTGTTTTTTGTTTATTTTGTTCTTTATTTCTTTGTTATTTATAGCACTTTGTGTACTGTGTATTTTTCTAGCTAGTTTCACTGTGTGTGAGGTAATAACTGGAAAATGTCCACTTTTATTAAGCATCTGGTGGGTTGTTTGTTTCTGATAACTTGTTGCAGTTAAACTCTTTTTTCTAGAGACTCCTTTAACTGTTTAAAACTTTCATTTAAAGACTCACTGCTGCTTTTCAGCTGTGAGAATAATTTCTGCAGTTTGTTTCTAAGTAGTGGGGATATTTGTAGCATTTCCATATTCAGGGTTGTATTTGGGCCTAGTGTTTGTGGAGGCTATGTGTCTGAGCAAATATTCAGGGGCATCTTGGTTTAGCCAAAGCCATCAGGCATTTCACTGAAAGAGAATTGTTTGAGTTCATTGGCTGACTGAGGTCACCTGGACTACAGCTTAGACTTAGCACCTCATTGGTTCTTTTGAGATTTTTTTCTTAAAAGCTGTCGCAGGTTTCAACTTTCTGTTACCTAAGAAACTCAGTTGTGAGTGTTCTGCCATTTTACACTGAGCTAATCGAAGGAAGGACACTCAGCAAACTCAGAGCTATAATATATAACATTAAGTAACCTGTTTTTTGTTTATTTTGTTCGTTATTTCTTTATTTATAGCACTTTGTGTACTGTGTATTTTTCTACCTAGTTTCACTGTGTGTGAGGTATTAAGTGGAAATTGTCCACTTTTATTAAATGTCTGTTGGATTGTTTGTTTCTGATAACTTGTCGCAGTTAAACCCTTTTTTCTAGAGGATCCTTTAGCTGTTTAAAACTTTCATTTAAAAGCTCACTGCTGCTTTTCAGTTGTGAGTAGCATTTCTGCAGTTTGTTTCTAAGTAGTGGGGATATTTGTAGCATTTCCATATTCAGGGTTGTATTTGGGCTTAGTGTTTGAGGAGGCTGTGTGTCTGAGCACATATTCAGGGACATCTTGGTTTAGCCAAAGCCATCAGGCATTTCAGTGAGAGAGAGTTGTTTGAAGTCATTGGCTGACTGAGGTGACCTGGACTATAACTTAGACTAAGCACCTCATTGGTACTTTTGAGATTTCTTTCTTAAAAGCTGTCTCAGGTTTCAACTTTATGTTATCTAAGAAGCTCAGTTGTGAGTGTTCTGCCATTTTACACTGAGCTAATCGAAGGAAGGACACTCAGCAAACTTGGAGCTATAATATATAACATTAAGTATCCTGTTTTTTTGTTTATTTTGTTCTTTATTTCTTTGTTATTTATAGCACTTTGTGTACTGTGTATTTTTCTAGCTAGTTTCACTTTGTAAGGTATTAACTGGAAATTGTCCACTTTTGTTAAGCATCTGTTGGGTTGTTTGTTTCTGATAACTTGTGCAGTGAAACTCTTTTTTCTAGTGGCTCCTTTAGCTGTTTGAAAATTTCATTTAAAAGCTCACTGCTGCTTTTCAGCTGTGAGTAACATTTCTGCAGTTTGTTTCTAAGTAGTGGGGATATTTGTAGCATTTCCAAATTCAAGCTTGCATTTTGGCCTAGTGTTTGTGGAGGCTGTGTGTCTGAGCACATATTCAAAGGCATCTTGATTTAGCCAAAGCCATCAGGCATTTCAGTGAGAGAGAATTGTTTGAGGTCATTGGCTGACTGAGGTCACCTGGACTACAGCTTAGACTAAGCACCTCATTGGTTCTTTGGAGATTTCTTTCTTAAAAGCTGTCTCAGGTTTCAACTTTCTGTTACCTAAGAAGCTCAGTTGTGAATGTTCTGCCATTTTACACTGAGCTAATGGAAGGAAGGACACTCATCAAACTCGGAGCTATAATATATAACATTAAGTATCCTGTTTTTTGTTTATTTTGTTCTTTATTTCTTTGTTATTTATAATACTTTGTGTACTGTGTATTTTTCTAGCTAGTTTCACTGTGTGTGAGGTATTAACTGGAAAATGTCCACTTTTATTAAGCATCTGGTGGGTTGTTTGTTTCTGATAACTTGTTGCAGTTAAACTCTTTTTTCTAGAGACTCCTTTAACTGTTTAAAACTTTAATTTAAATGTTCGCTGCTGCTTTTCAGCTGTGAGAATCATTTCTGCAGTTTGTTTCTAAGTAGTGGGGATATTTGTAGCATTTCCATATTCAGGGTTGTATTTGGGCTTAGTGTTTGTGGAGGCTGTGTGTCTGAGCACATATTCAGGGACATCTTGGTTTAGCCAAAGCCATGAGGCATTTCAGTGAGAGAGAGTTGTTTGAGGTCATTGGCTGACTGAGGTGACCTGGACTATAACTTAGACTAAGCACCTCATTGGTACTTTTGAGATTTCTTTCTTAAAAGCTGTCTCAGGTTTCAACTTTATGTTATCTAAGAAGCTCAGTTGTGAGTGTTCTGCCATTTTACACTGAGCTAATCGAAGGAAGGACACTCAGCAAACTCGGAGCTATAATATATAACATTAAGTATCCTGTTTTTTGTTTATTTTGTTATTTATTTCTTTGTTATTTATAGCACTTTGTGTACTGTGTATTTTTCTTGCTAGTTTCACTGTGTGAGGTATTAACTGGAAATTGTCCACCAGGGTTGGGAGGGTGGCCTAATGGTTAAGGTGTTTGCCTTATGAACACAAGGTGCATGGTTTGAATCTCACAATGGATAATTGGCTAGGCTTAAAATGGCTCGCAAGTGCAGGTAGCCTAGTACTAACCTATGAACCCTATGAACCTATTTTGTTAACCATCTGTTGGGTTGTTTGTTTCTGATAACTTGTTGCAGTTAAACTCTTTTTTCTAGTGGCTCTTTTAGCTGTTTAAAACTTTCATTTAAAGGCTCACTGCTGCTTTTAGCTGTGAGAAACAGTTCTGCAGTTTGTTTCTAAGTAGTGAGGATATTTGTACCATTTCCATATTCAGGCTTGTATTTGGGCCTAGTGTTTGTGGAGGCTGTGTGTCTGAGCACATATTCAGGGACATCTTGGTTTAGCCAAAGCCATCAGGCATTTCAGTGAGAGAGAATTGTTTGAGGTCATTGGCTGACTGAGGTCACCTGGACTACAGCTTAGACTAAGCACCTCATTGGTTCTTTGAGATTTCTTTCTTAAAAGCTGTCTCAGGTTTCAACTTTCTGTTACCTAAGAAGCTCAGTTGTGAGTGTTCTGCCATTTTACAATGAGCTAATCGAAGGAAGGACACTCAGCAAACTCGGAGCTATAATATATAACATTAAGTATCCTGTTTTTTGTTTATTTTGTTCTTTATTTCTTTGTTATTTATAGCACTTTGTGTACTGTGTATTTTTCTAGCTAGTTTCACTGTGTGTGAGGTAATAACTGGAAAATGTCCACTTTTATTAAGCATCTGGTGGGTTGTTTGTTTCTGATAACTTGTTGCAGTTAAACTCTTTTTTCTAGAGACTCCTTTAACTGTTTAAAACTTTCATTTAAAGACTCACTGCTGCTTTTCAGCTGTGAGAATAATTTCTGCAGTTTGTTTCTAAGTAGTGGGGATATTTGTAGCATTTCCATATTCAGGGTTGTATTTGGGCCTAGTGTTTGTGGAGGCTATGTGTCTGAGCAAATATTCAGGGGCATCTTGGTTTAGGGCCTAGGTTTGTGGAGAGTTGTTTGAGGCATTCTATGAGGCACCTTTGGTAAGCCAAACTAAGCATTTCAGGTGAGATTTTTTTAGCTGCTAGGTTTTAACCCCTGTTACCCAAGAACCCATTGTTGTTTCCTTTTTTAAAAAGGCTAATTTAAAAGGGACCTCAGAAACCCAGTTTAATTTTCATTTTACCTGGTTTTTTAGGGGTTTTTATTTTTTGGGGTTTTTTATAACATTTGTTCCCGTTTTTTTTGTTTTTATTTTTTGGGGGTTTAATGGAAATTGTACTTTTTTTAAACATTTTGGGGGGTTGGGTTTTTGGAAATTGTTCCCTTTTAAAACTTTTTTGGGTTTTGTTTTAAAACTTTCATTTTAAACTCCTTCTGTCCTTTAAAACTTTTATTTTTTTAAATGGGATATTTTTTGCTTTCCCAAATTAGCGATTTGGGTTTGTTTTAAAGGTGGTGTTGAGCACATATTCAGGGCATTTATTTAGGCGCCATAGGCTTTAGTGGAGGATTGTTTGAGGGCAGCTATTAGGACCTTGGGTAAGCCAGCCCAAGGGATTTTATTGGTTTTTGAGATTCTTTTTAAAGCTGCTCAGGTTTCAACTTTTTGTTCCTGAAATCTTTAGTGTTCTCCATTTTCACTGGTAACCAAGGGAAGGCCCCAGAATTGGAGCTTATATTAAAATTAGTATCCGGAATTTGCAAAATTTTTTTAAAATTTTTAACATTTGTTCCCGTTTTTTTTATTTTTTTCTTTTTTTTTTAATAATGCCCCTTTTATTGCATTTTTTGTTTTTTTGTAATGTTAATTAAATTTTTTCCATTTTTTAAACTGTTTTTTTTTAAGTAAATGTTTCTTTTAAAATTTTTAGGGGCTTAGCGTTTAAATTTCATTTTGGTATGTTTCATTAGCTTTGAT